>NC_088352.1:2165000-2412500 GCF_036884655.1 Musa acuminata AAA Group
ACCCAAGGATTCAACTTTAAACTAAATGCAGTCTTAATGGCATCTGTCAAAGAGGCAGCATAATGCAAGCATAGGAAGAACAGTTCACCAAAAGAAATTCTAATGTCGTGCATCAAAGAAAAGTAGAGATGAAACAGAAACTACAAAAGAGAAAGAAAATTACTGAATTCTAAGAGATTAGTTATTAATAATACTGTTTTGCTGATGTATGAGTAGTAAAGGGGAATCCAGTATTCCCCCAGAACATGTGGAACCACACAGCCCATATCTTTATCTTCTTTGACAGAGGGAAGGGTATCTCTCATAGTCCATGTTTTTAACTGGTTATTTGCTATAGGAGAACAAGAAAAAGACCTAGTACTAGAGGATGCAGCATGTATTCCTGCCTACTTCTTGGTCCTACGCGCTTTCTTTGGCCCCCAAACCTCCATTCTTCCTGCCGGGCACCCGCAAGGAGAGCGAAAGATGAGGACTGTGCGTCCGTTGGGGGGTGCCATCTTCTTTAGCTCAGCCTCGAGTTCCTTTTGATCCCGTCCCAAGTTCAAGGGGCGCGTCCCAAATGCGCCCGTTGGCAGCGGCGGCAAGCACCTGACGCACGCCTCTGTCTCGAGCTGGATATCAAAGTCCACGGCTTTACGTAGACCCTTGCAGTAGGGATTGCCGCACTTCCTCATCTGGTAATTGAAGAACTCCCAGGCGGCGACCACGGTGACGAACATGAAAACCAATCCGGCGGCATAAGCGATGGGGGCGTCGTAGAGGACATCGCCCATGACGTCGATCGCGGCCGGCAGGAGGTCATACGCTTCCCGGAAGATCAACTTGATGTCGGGGACTGTGAGACCGGCGAGCGCTCCGAGGACCAAGAGCAGCATCACGATGTCGATGGCGGCAAAAGGGGTGAGCTCGCACAAGGGGTGGGACGGGGGGTTCAAAGACTTGCTCTTTCTCCTCGACTGACCACTCCGGTGATCGGAAGACGCCTGGGTGTTGCCCATGTGCCGGTGCTGCTCGAAGGTCCTGCAGAACTCGATCAAGCTCCGGCAATCCACCATCGCCGACCCAAATTACCCAGCGCCAGTCACACAAATCCTTCTCCCCGAAAGAGGGGAAATAATCTCAAAAGATGGAAACTTCACACGGATGCAGAAGCCGATATCAATAGATCAACAGCAGCAGCGATCGGCCGTTTCACAAGTCCGGAACCAAATTCGTTTAGATCTCATAGACCGCGTGCTCGCTCGAATAACACGAATCCACCGAATTGGGTGGATCCATCGATCGGGGGCCAGATCTCCAAGGGGGCGGGCGACCGCAGGTGACCGGAGTCGAAGGGATCGATAGGGATAGAATATATCGCGGAATCGAGACTGAGGCGATCGATCAGAGGAGGGAGGATGAGATGGGGATGGAGTGGTGGTGGGTAACCGCTCGTGGAGAGTGCGGTGCCGACGGAGAAGAAGGAGCGTGCGAGGAAGGAAGGAATGACGAGTGGATCGCAGAGTCAATAAAAGCAAGCGATTATATTATATTATATATGTATAATATTATATGTTTATAATAGTCAAATTGAACATGTATTTCTAGAATATATATACGTATACAAATACGGAATTAATACACGAGTACATACGGCTTCAGTTTTATTTTTATTGAATTAATAATTGAAAAAAAAGGTTTTTTACACGACCTATGTGTTTTAGATTTACAATTTTACCCTTCTAATGTTGGATATGTACTCGTCTTATTAGTATCCATCCAAAGGAGATGTTAATGACTTGTGGGTTATTTTAGATTTTGCAGGCATATAAACATTACTTAAACGGATAGTTTGCAGTTTTGCCTCAATATTTTTAACTATTTAATTATCATTTTATATTACTATATATATATATATATATATATATATATATATATATATATCTAATTTTGCATTTAGAATATTCAAATGAAAATATTTTATTAGCACATTAATTTTGCCTTTGTTAAAACCATGGTCCCCATGTAATATTGGTCCCACTTCATCCTGAATTATGTCATAGTTGATGCTATTATTCAGTCATTAGACCAAAAAATAATTTTATATTGGCATATGTATATTTCAAATATTATTATGGCAATTTTTCATTCTACAATATTTTTTCATAGGAAATCTCTCAGGGAGAAACTGTACTTTTTTTTAGACAGAACACTTTTTTTTAAAATAAAGGAAAATTACTTTTCTTGTTTGAATTAAAGCATAATGTGGCTTTAAGAATTAAGGTTTAAAGTAAATTTAAGATTTGCCAAAGATTACACTTATTTTTTTGAAAATATATTTATTTTTTTCATCACAAGTTGTTCTTACAACTTATTTTCACTAACTAAATTATTCTTAGTTTTATTTGGGCTTGAGAAATTGTCCATTAATCATGAAGTCAATACAAGGCAATTGACTCTGTCAGTGGCTTCAAGGATACATTGCTCCCACTTCCTAACTTGCAACTGAAGAAATTGACCATGAATCCAAGAGGACAAAACAAATATCAAAATCATCATTGAAGTGCACAAAGACTAATTCCAAATATAAGCTTCTTGCCTTTGACTGTCTGTTGCTTCAATACCAAGACTCAAATAAACTCTTGGTATTGATTACAGAACAAGGACCAGGGCAACACCTTCATGCTTTGCATCTTCAAGTGGATAGGTATATTTTTCCCATACACTATGCTTGTTTCAAAGCTCATTGACCAAAAATTAATGTGATCAGACCAGACCACTAGAAATAGTACTATACACCAGCATTGTTTAGCTGTATATAGATTTGGTTTTGAAGAGTTATTTGGAGATTCATTAATGAAAGGCTTAATTATGAAGGTGTTTAATGATATGAATGTGTATGTAAATTTCTCCCTTAGTGACAAAGGTTTAGTGGAGGTCGTTTTTGGTAAGCAAGAGGCCCTTGAAAGCACCCACCAACATTCCACATCTCAATGGAGCTACATTGGCAATTATATATAGGTTGAGGTCAAGGCAAAAAAGCATTCTTGCCTTTTCTACCTACCATCAGTTCATGACATTTAATTCTCATATGTTCCTTTTTATTTTTTACTCTCAACAATCCCATCAATTAATTAAGAGTAATGATGGATGCCATTGGTCATCAGAGATCCCAAATAAGGTTATCTTAGACTGCATATTCCTTCTTCTTTTGGGATCTTAGTGCAATACAATGTTTTCCTATGTCCACTGCTTCACCTGAATGGTTAGGTGAAGTATACAAATTGTGGTGTGATGAAGTCTAATATCTCACTATTGTTTCCTACTTAATTTCCCAAGAGGATGGATTCTGATATGGTATATTTTGGCCCCCAAGCACTGATCGATCTCAAGAACCCCGAGATGACGTCGCTCCTAAGACATGCCAAGTCAGAATCCGTACTAAGGCACTACTGGGCACGTCCATCATGCCAAATTGCGTACGATCGACCCACGTACAGTAATATAAAGACCTCTAACCAACATCTTGTTGAATCTCGTATTTTGATGATGAAACCACTTGATATGTGTTTATGTTTTAATCTACGTTTTGAGTGATGCAGGATGCTTCAATCAGTATTAGACAATTAAAGCAGGAAAAATCATGTTGTGTCGGAGGAACATGTCATAAGATTGGATGTCGGGCTGGCGGATCAGTCGACGTATTGACAGAAGGCTTCGGGCCGTGGACTCGGGCATCGGGCCAAGAAGAGCGGGTATTGTGCGAAGGATATCGGAGTTATGGAGTCAACTGGCCGATTGGGCAATAGGTCGCAGGAGAGGACGATGCGTTGAAGAATCGGACGAAGCGTCGAGGGACCAATGACATGCCGGACAACTTGGTTAATTGCTTATGATTAATTGTCTCGATTGAAGTTTTATTTTACATGTGCAGGATTAACTACGATGGAAGTAAGACATACAACAAGAGTTGCGCCGGAGTCAAGACTATGATCACGTTGTGAGTTCGAGAGTTCGACGGAAGTCCGGACGATCGTCGGAAGTTCTGCGGGAACAAATCCGAGAAGTCCAGGAGCTTACCAAAGAAGCTCGTCGGAACTTGCCAAGTGGATCGTCATAAGTCTAGGAGTTTGCCGAAAGTCCGCAGGAGCATCACCGAGGGTTCATCGGATGATCCACGGAAGTTCGTCGGAAGCTCGCCGGAAGAAGCGATTGACGCACCGGAGCAAGTTGCAGTAAATGTCTTAAGAAATGTCATAGTTAGCATATATATTAAGTTAGGAATGAGAGATGATCCCATTAACTTAATCTAGGGGCAATTGGGCCCTTGATAGACCCAAATTGGGCCGAATGGATCAACCCATTCAGACCAGAATTCCTGCTAGGCGGTGCCACCGCCCAGGAGATGGTCTCCCAGGAAAGCTAGGCGATGCAACCGCCCCAAGCAAGCGGTGGCACTGCTTGGGCTTAGTCTCCGAGCGAGACTGGGCGGTGCAACCGGCCTTGACAAGCAATGGAACCGCCTGAGCTCGGTCTCCAAGCTCTGCCAGGCGGTGCAACCGCCCCTGTCAGGCGGTGGCACCACCCAGAGGCTCAGTCTTCGAGCTGCCAGGCGGTTGTACCACCCCAGTCAGGAGGTGGTATCGCCAGGACCCCGAAAATTCAGGAGATGATATTTTTGAGCTCCAAATTCAAACCAGTTTGAAGCCTATAAATACCCCTCCCATCCCTGGGTAAAACACACAATCACATAGAGATTAAAAGAGAGAAAACGCTGTTGCAATCTCTAGAATTTCCCTCCTCTAGCTTAAGTGTTAGAATTCTGTTTAAGAGAGGAGAGTGAGTGCTTGTAAGGGTTGTCTCCTAAACCCGATAAAAGGAGAAGAGGGGTGTAAGAAGGAGGTTGATCTTCGCCTAGTAAAGGAAGATCGTTAGTGGATGCCGGTGGCCTCAACGAAAGAGGAATCAGAGGAGTGGATGTAGGTCATGATTGACCGAACCACTATAAACTCATGGTTTGTATTTTGTTTCCTACTATTACCTTACTGCAAACCCCTTCAATAGCTTACTGCCTTCAATACATTTACGTATGCTTTCAAGCTAAGTTTCCGAAATCAGTTTTACGTCAGATATGGTTTTTATCGTACGAGAGATTTGACGAAGTTGACGTTTTTATCCGCTGCACTAATTCACCGCCCCCCCCTCTTAATGCTCTTGATCCTAACACATCTAGCAAGAGGGGAAAAAAAATAAATTGATGACTCCACTAACTTGCTAATCGGAGAGGTCTCGTCGGGTGATCCCGACGAGGGTCATTTTTGTAGGAAAACATAGTCACCTCACGAAAATGAGCTGTCAATCACCCAAGAATCACCATCCAATACGCAAAGGAGAGCAGCCAATCGGTCCAAATCCCGACCAACGCCAACCCGCACTCCTTCCCGAGGGTGTGGCCACCTCACGAAGACGAGTTGCCAACCACCCCAGATAAGGAGAGATGCAGCTCGGTATACACGGCGCCCGAATCGACACACCAAAGAACGCTGATCAACACCCGTTGCGAGGGCCCGGTCAACCTCGGCATCCAGCTCAGCTGACAGAAGATTCCCGACATCGACCCATGGATCAGATCGTGCTGACTCACCAGTCACGACACATTTGTTCACTAACATATGGATTGAAATAATAGATTCTAACTCGATTATAATTCCACATCGAAATTGTTAGAAAATTAGTTAATGAGTCTTGTAAACTTATTTAAATAATATTGTGCTTAGAATAATCAATAATGTGGGTTAGCCAATATATTTGAGATCCTCATATATATATCGATCCAATAATCATTGATAGTTAGTGGAGAGTTATTCCACATCCTTTGTTAAAATAATTATTAAGAATTTTTTAAAATTTACTTTGGAAATATTACATTTAGAGTAATCAGTAATTCGAGTCAAAAAAATATGCCTAAGGCCGTCTTATATATAGATTCAATAATCATTAATAATTAGAGGAGAGTTATTGCATGAGAATGATTTCATAGAGTCGTCACATATTATTCGAATGTGATAATTCATGTATGAGTGGGTCATATGTTTAGACATAATGATATGAATCATCTCAAAGCTTGTGTAAATTACTGTACATGGAATTAACAGGTTATATGAATCACCAAGTAGCAACTAATTGTGCCTGTGTTTCTTTCACCGGTGGCCAAAACTGAGAGAAGAGTAGCTAAAGGGACTCCAAAGGCTGTGGTTATGCACAGAAAACAACACAGTCTTCATATGCATTCATCTTTTCTAGCACCGAGAACAGTGCAATCCCACTGCAGAATGGAAAGGGAGTCGATGAGCACAGTGACAGTGTCTTCTTCTGCGTCACATCCTTTGTTGCTATCCTCCTTGGCTTGGCTTGGCTTGGCTGCTGCTCCCAAGTCAAATCTCTTGAAATCGATGGGACCGTTCGCATCCTTTTGTCGCAGACCACACGTCGATGGAACGAGTGTTTGGCAGAAGACCTGATAAGCCTCTTCTCAGCAGTTCTCACCACCCACTTCCATGGCAGATCAACACCAATGTGTTACTGCACCAAAAGGTTTGGGTAGAGAAGGATTTGTTCGGTCCAAGGGAAAACACATGTCAACATGCAGCAGCCCTTATCAGCAAAAGACTGTTGTTGGATTGGATTAGGGTTGCAGTTCAACCTGCTGCGTGAGCACTGCCACGTTGAAGTGATGTCCTCCTGAGCAATGAACATGAATGGAGCAGGTGCCGTAAGATCAACTAAAACGCTTACCCTTTATTTTGTGGAGGTTTGTGATGCAAGGCTTATCACCATGGCCATCATTCAAGGAATGGTTGGTGGTCAGAAGCCCATGGTGACATCCACCATTGCATTGCATTGAAGTGTTTGATCTCATTGAAAGAGATGACATCTGTAAGCTACAGAACAAAACAAGAGAGGGTACCACCATACATTAAGAAACGTTAACAAGAGCTTGATTGTGACCTGAAAAAGGATAAGCTACTAAGGAGATTAAAGTCAGTTGCCTTGTGTTCCAATGACTTCTTCATATACTTAATCTTCTTTTACAGTGTGCCAAGTTTCATGCAGATCATAACATAACATAGCATAGTATAGCATAGATTACCGAAACAAGTGAAATGAAGCTTGTTTCTGAATGATGAATGGTGGTGTATCCACACCATAAGACACTAAATTATATTGTTCTTTTTTCTTTTCTCCTGCATTTTGATTTCTTCCAAACTTGAAGTCATAGCAGTATTAGAATAATCATAAAAAAAAAAAATTCTGATCAATGGGATGATCTTAGTCTAATTTGAACTAAAAATCGGGCATTAGGACGAATCCGATCAATAGTTCAAAGGTTTCAAACTAAAATAGAATTTGGTTTCGATTTTTAGAAACCAACATGCATTATTCCAAACCGGTTAAATAAATAAAAAAATAATAAAATATAAATAGATTGTATGATATAGTGATTAATATTTTAAGTTTAAAGCCTAATGATTTTAGGTTTAAAATTTAATTGAGTAATTTATTATTATTATTATTATTATTATTATTATTATTATTATTATTATTATTATTATTATTATTATTATTATGTCAATCGAAACCGATGGATAGAATCATAATCGAAACTGAATCAGCAGTGTTAATTCTGAAACCAAAATTGCATGGAATCTAATTTTGCTTCTGATGGTAGCTTTGCATAAAGGTGAGGTGTTCCCTTTTGTCCCTATTCCTCTGCTTTACTTCACAAAGAAAGATGAGCAGCGTCGAGGTCGAGCTTCTCTGCCACCGGAAGTCTCAGCACTGCATCGGAAGGCTCTAACTGTGCATGAGAAGTCCAACGAGTCCAACAATGGTGCTTTTCGCTTGGGATTTGTCTGGGGAAGCTCCTAATCGTTGCGACCATTCATTGCCCATGGTGTTCATCCGGTTGCTTGTAGGGATGCTGATGATTCAAGGGAACTTCTTCGTCCATGCTCGTGACGAGCACCAGGTGTTTGTCCAATTGCTCGTGAACGACCATCCCTTACCCGCGCTAGGTTGTTGTTCCAAAGCTGGTCACATTGAGGAGAGATGGTGTGCCGTGGACATGGATCAGCGGATTCGAGTTCGGATCCATCACGAACCCGACCCGATAGGGCTCCCGCTTCTCTGCGCACGTTACCATCGCCTGCCACGGAGATTTTAACCGCGCCGGAGATAGAAAAGCTTACGATCCGATCGGGAGAAAGTAAGAAAATGACGATAAAAATGAAGCGAGTGAGAAGGATTGCTTCCGGTCAAACCCCATGGCGCCAACCCCCTCCCCGAAGCCTAACCCTTACCCTAATTAGCTTCCTTTGGCTATTTGGCGCCTCGCCAGTCGATGGAGCGGGGGTCCGGCGGGAACGACGTGGAGCTGCTGTGCAAGACGCTCCAGTTCGAGCACAAGCTGTTCTATTTCGATCTGAAGGAGAACCCGCGGGGGAGGTACCTCAAGATCTCCGAGAAGACCTCCGCTACCAGATCCACCATCATCGTCCCCGTCGGCGGCATCGTTTGGTTCGTCGACCTGTTCAATTACTACGTCAATACCGACGAGTGCGACGCCTTCAGCAAGGAGCTGAAGCTCGACACCAAGGTGAAAGAAAAAATTAAGAAAAAAGAGGGGGGGAAATGATCTTGGGAGGTTTTGGTATGTGTGACAAGTTCTGTGTTGTGCGGTTGTTGTTGGAGTTTTGTGCAGGTGTTCTACTTTGACGTCGGTGAGAACAGAAGGGGGCGCTTTTTGAAGGTATAATGCCTTGTTGCTGCTTTTGTCTCTGGACTTACTTTTGCCCCTTTTTTCCCTCTCATTTATCTGAAATGTTAATTATTTGATTTTTGCTCCATTGATTCGTACACTTTTTGAAGTGTATAACATGACAATTATCTTATTTTTTCGTTCGTATGCTTGACATCAAGTGAATCAAGATTATAAATAACTGTTGGCTTACTACTGGCAGTACCACAGGTCTTATGTACATGAAAGTATTCCTGAGAACAGAAATGGCATTTTTCTTCATCCTCGATTAGAGCTCAATGACATGAAAAGATTCATATCATTGATCCCTAGGACGCTTTGGTGCCCCATGCAATGGTTGTCTCCAGCAATTTTCAGCACAGATATAATATGCCAATATGTTTTGTTCGACTTTCTTGTTGTTTTATCTTCATGAAGCTTATATCCAAATTGAGGAAAAAGTAATTGTTCAGCTTTTTCTATCACTGTTTTCAGGGTTTCTGAAGGATGTCTTTCTGAGTTTTGTTTCATGTATTAAGGGCATGAGAGGACTTCTTTTTTGTGTACAAGTTGGTATGTAGATATATTAGCTTTTAATCTTCCTTTTATTATTTTATACTGACTTTTTGGTGTTTTATGCCAAGAAGTGACTTTGTGTGATTTCTTGCTACAAAATAAATTTATCAAACTTTATCACATAATATGAACTTTATGTTTCAGTATAAAACTTATCACGAATGACAATGATTTCCATGTTTTGTTTGACTTTCTTGTTGTTTATCTTCATGTGGCTTATATCCAAATTGAGGAAAAAGTAATTGTTCAGCTTTTTCTATCACTATTTTCAGGGTTTCTGAAGGATGTCTGTTTCTGAATTTTGTTTCATGTATTAAGGGCATGAGAGGACTTCTTTTTTTTGTACAAGTTGGTACGTAGATTTATTAGCTATTAATCTTCCTTTTATCTTGATATATATATCTACATATCAATGGGATTTGGATATCCCTCCATTAGTTTACTATTTTTCTTGATGGTATCGTAAGATGCAAGATATTCACTGAAGAGCATGTAATAAGTATGAATAAACTTAGTTTCTTTGACATGCTATGCTGATGAAGGGTTGTTGATCCTTAGGTATCTGAAGCATCTGTCAGCAGAAACCGTAGCACAATTATTGTTCCTGCAGGAAGCTCTGGTGAAGAGGGATGGACTGCATTCAGGAATATTTTACATGAGATCAACGAAGAAGCGTCAAGGCTTTACATTGTATCCAATCAGGTAATTAGGTGAACTATGCCTTTTCAGCTGATTTTGTTTGTATGCTGTCTGTAATCAGTTTCATACTTGCTTCAACTTAATGAAAACCAGCAACATATGGAACCCTCCGAGCACCTTCCAGGGCTTTCAGATGATGTTGGTGCTGGATTTATCTCAGGTCACACTTCCCAACCCGTTTCAGGATCAGACTTAAATGTTGATAGTTTGGTTGAACTGCATCCTCAGGATGAGATCGGAAGCTTGGGGATGTCAAAAGTAATTAGAGCAGATCAAAAGAGATTCTTTTTTGATTTGGGTAGCAATAACAGGGGTCATTACCTGAGGATATCTGAGGTATTATCATCCAACAATACTTGTATAAAATGATTCCTTCTCTAGTATGGGGTAATATCCAGATATTCTTATTATTTCTGTTTTTTTTAACCATTAGGTGTCTGGATCAGATCGCTCATCAATAATCCTTCCCTTGTCTGGCTTGAAACATTTTCATGACACGATTGGTCATTTTGTGGAGATAACCAAGGATAGACTTGGGGGAATACCAGCTGTGAATGTGCGAACATTGGAGCCTGTTCAGAGATGATTAGGTGTTCATGTGGTTGGTTTACTTTTACTTACTAGTTCTATCTTTGCTAGCTGTTGTCTGAGTCTCTGTGTGGAGCACCGGTTACCGTGTGATTTTTCTTTCTTCCAGTCCAAGGTGATAATTATCACATTTTGCTATATAATGAATCGGAAGTCAGAGAGTTTTTTGGCAATCTTTGTAATCATGAAGGAACAGAGAAGTGAGACATAATATGTCGTGACTTGCTCTTCTAGTGGTTAAACATTTTGAATGTGGATTACTCTTGGGATTTCATCTTCATTTATGTTTTTACACGTTTGTTTTAGAAAAGTCCTTTTGTACTCTTTCGATGGCTAAACACAAGATTATTGGTTTCTTTTTTATTAGAAAGGTGAGTAGCAGCAAGAGTTATATGAGATCTGAGAAGAGTCAATGTACATAAGAGATTGTTTCCTGGGACAACAATCCCACCTGATCTTGTGGAAAATACAAATATACAATCAGACATATATTTTTGAGTGAAAACAAGGTATTCTTCCAAGAATCATCAGACATAAAACATCTAGAATGGAAATATTCTGTGTGCAACTTCTACAAGTATGATTGGAGAAATTGGAAACTAAATCCTTGTTCTTCTATCTTCTGTTATGAATTTCTCTTTCTGTACTAATGAAAAGGGATTAACTCTGTTGTTGGACGATTGTGATGCAAGGCAACTCTCTCAGAAAATGATTCTTATTTTTGCTCTCTCATTTCTTGTTTGGTGGTGTTAATTGCAATTCTGGATGTTTAGCCTCATGGAACGACCTGTATCATCAAGGTTGATGCATGGAAAAGATGGTGACACAGAAAGGTGATATCATCTTATAATTCGGAATGAGAAGGACACACTGATGGTTTTGGCCGAGCTTATCGGCTTCCAAGATTATCATCTGATGCAAATATCCAACTCCCAGAGTGTTTTGATTGGCAGCTACCATCACATGATTCTGTTTGCAGTGTCGTTCAATCAGAGAAAAGTTATCATCTGAAGCTCATCCTTAAGGTACATTCTTTTTGGTCTCTGATATAAAGTTGCAGCAGTATATCCATATAGTCTCTTAGCAGGATAATGATTTGATCGATCTGTGATTTTACATTCATCACATCCAAGTCATTCATTGTTATCCGTTACTAAATAGTCTGCTGATGCATCACATGACCAACTTGTTTAATTGAAGACTCAGCAGGTGATGTAGATCAATCTACAACATGATTGATGATGCGTGATATCAAGTGGGGCTCGTCACTGTCGCTTCAATCGATCAAGATAGTGAGTCCTGCCAATTATAATCAAAGGTTAATTTTCTTGACGTCACTCACAGTCTTCCTGATTCCTTCAAATCTTCTGCTGGTTGTATGAAATGTTTTCATTACTCTAGTCTCGATTACTTGTTCTATTAACAGCAGGAATAGAGTTCACAAGAGTAGTAGTAACCCAGACACTACAACCTTTTCTTCATTAGGAGTTCTAAGATGGAACATACTAAGGAGCTACATAACACTTGGCACAAACTATAAAAGATATCTCTTTAGATCAAGCCTCCTTTATACACCATCTTCTTGTGGAATCATCTGAATTGCTTGCAAATATTCTTCCTTTTCTTCTTTCTTGGGATAAGAACCAGTCCCCCCATCTATATGGTTTCGGATAAGGATGTGGGTACATTATTTAAGGTGTTCTTATTGTAGCATCTCTGGATAACCATCCAAAAAGCACCAGAAAGATGATTGATTCATTATATTCTACTCCAGAAGACATGACATGTACAAGCTAAGTTTGAACTAGTTCAGCCAGTACAATTCTCCAAGGATCCATCAAATGGCATCTGTCCTTGACCCCATTCAGAATCCCTGGCCTACACCTTCAGCCACAGACTTCCCCACACACCCGCACACTAAGAAAAGAAGAAAGAGTTAATAGCGCGATGTGATGTTATCGTGGTGTGTAAGCAGTGCAAGTTCAGCGCAAGCTCAAGTGAGGGTTGGACATCAGTTGTTGATCGACGAAAGGTTGTTGAGCTGTGAAGTTGAACTTGTTTGCTACACTGGTTGCAGTTCTTGATCCTGTAGCTCTCTTTCCGGTGTGTGAGACTTCACTGCCGTCCTCGAAGCAGCCATTTGCCGTCCACCGCCGCTTCGGATTGCTGTCCGTCATCGGAGCAGGGGACTCTGCTTGGAAGAGATGATGCACTGCCAAACCGTCGCTGTTGCCGTCGAAGCCTTGGTGGGAGAACGGATGCGCGATGGAGCTGTTCTCCGAGATGAGACCGAGCACGTCGGCCGGGCGTTCGAGCAGTCGCGAGAGCGCGGAGAAGTCTGCGGCGTCGAGGAGCTCGGACAAGGAGTAGGATTTCGGCAGCTTGGCGGTGTCGTGCTGTTGTGTGGCGCTCGGTGGGGTTGGCATGGCGACATCCTCTACGCCCGAGTCGTCTTTCTCTGCGTCCATCGATGGCTGGTGGTGGCTCTTCTTGTAGATCCGGCAAAGAACCCAGTCATCCAGCTGAAACGGCGTGCCATCAGATGGAGATCAAACAGGTTCTGGAACAGGGAGGTGTTCCACAGCTCAGAATTCGTACCCTCATGGAGCAGTCTCTGAGCTTGATTGGCCTATAGCTGTTCTTGTTGTGGGCATCGGCGAGGCGGTACTCGTGCATGATCCAGTCGGTCTTGACGCCCCTGGGAGGCCTCCCCTGGTAGAACACGAGGGCCTTCTTCACCCCAATGCTCTCGCTGCCCTTGCTCGCCATCACGGGCTTGTCGGTGCCGGTCGCCTTCCAGTATCCCGACGCGGCCGCCCGGTTCGGGCGGACGCCGTTGGGGTACTTGCGGTCCCTGGGGCTGAAGAAGTACCACTCTCGGTCGCCGAACGTTGCCTTGGCTGTCTCATGCAAGCACAGATAGATATCAGTCACCACGTCAACAACACCATGCAGTTGTAACGCCGGAGAAGTGGAGATGGAAGAGGTGGCAGTGCCGACCAGGGAGGTCCCATGGATCGAACTTGTAGATGTCGACCTCCGCTATGATCGATACCGGGCACGGCACCGCCGCCGCTCGGTTCCTCAGGTAGTGAAGGATGAGCTCCTCGTCGGTGGGGTGGAACCTGAAGCCCGGCGGAAGCGACACCGCCGGATTCGTCATTGGTAACTTAGCTCAGCTACTAAGTTCGACTTGGAAGCCGAGAGAGATAGGGGACAGAGGATTGGAATTTTCGGGAGAGGAGGCGGTGGGCGTGGTTATACCGTGGTGGGTTTTTGTCCTTTAGCGGGGAGGAGAAGAAGGAGCCAGTGGACATGAGTGGCATTACTCGTTTTGTCGTGGGCAACGTGGGAACGGAGCCTCGGAAAGGGTACGTCGATGATTTGACACGATTGGTATTCATCTCGACCGTCGGATGTGGACAACTCTCTGATTGCTTCGGACGGTTAGGACCGTCGGATGGACTTGTGTCGCCGTCCTGCGGTCTCTAGCGATGATTGATGGGATGGTTCTGATCCGACGGCCGGAAGGTCTTCTGTTGACTTTTGCCTTAAACGACGAGGGATGTCGCTGTCCGCACAAAGGTGCCACTGCGTGGAATCCCGAAACTACCCTCCTCTTCTCATGTATTTTACGCGGTATCTTGGCGAAGTTTTGTCATATATGATAGCAGGAACAGGGAACACCGTCGGAGACAAACGAGCATCCAACGCGTGTCCCCAGTCGCTTGCGTCGAAACAGCAAAAGTACATGTAGACCTCAATTATTCATCGGAGTAGTGAGCAATCACTGTGGACTTTCTATCACGTAGGATGGTCCATTGGATTAGTGCTTGCGCGTAGCTTTGGGATGCTAATTATGGAGGGAAGGTGGGGGATGTGGAAAGCCACAACCCAACTTTTAAGACGAGAAAGAGAGGGAGAAGGAGAGAGGAATGCTGATCAAAAGCGGGTAGAGGTATCAACAAAG
This sequence comes from Musa acuminata AAA Group, assembly GCF_036884655.1. Classification (NCBI taxonomy): domain Eukaryota; kingdom Viridiplantae; phylum Streptophyta; class Magnoliopsida; order Zingiberales; family Musaceae; genus Musa; species Musa acuminata. The sequence continues at coordinate 2,179,610 of NC_088352.1, forward strand.
ATGAGGTATATGAGGAGGTTGTCACCCTCATCTCCACACTTGGAAGGTTACATGTCATGGAACGATTGGTGGCGGCTACTGATGGAGTTAGATATGGCACAGTCGATGGGTTTATGTGGAATTGGAAGGAGGGAGAGGGGTCTACATTTGGAGATAGGGATGACATGACTTGAAGGAATGGAACTCTCTCAGCGAGTCCTGGGAAGACCCACACACTCGAAAAGAAGACGATAAGGCCTACAGAAAGGGTTGAAAGCAGCATCCAATCCTCCAGATTATTCTGCTACAGGTCCAGTGAGGGGAAGACAAGTTAAGATGATAGAGATAACTTATTTTCCTTCTTGGAAAAACACACTTTTGCTACTTCTGATGAGCTTTGCAGAAGTATACTCTTAAAGCTGATTCGTTCTTGTAATAAATGTGCAGATTGCTTCGTGTTCTTCCTTGTGATATGCACCAAACATCTCATAAATATATGTGAAATAGTTCAATATCATTTCAAGCCTCACCAAGACAAGATTCGGATGGCTGATGATCAAGTTTACACCAGCTTTCCATTAAGATTAGTCACCAGAAGCATCATCCGCAAATGCCTCCTCGGGAGCTTGACAACGAAACATGTAACTCTCAGCTGTTTCGTAATGACAAAGAATTCAGCTGCTTCTTCATCTGGCATGTTGCAGAACCTTCCAAGATATCAATGTCACCCCAGCATTTCTCGCTTCAATAAAAATCCTGGGGCTCAGTCACATTACTGCTTGATTTATCTGGGAAATATCATATCTTTCCGTCCCTTTTCATCTCTATTCCTGTCGTCTTTAGTATCAGAAAACATGAACTTGATGCCTGAGGCATTTGATGGTCAAACCGAGGGAAAACATATCATATATATTGCCTGGGTTTTGCTGACAGTGCACCACCATTCCAATGTGCATCTCTTGTCAGTTCTTGCATATGCTTAATTGTTATTTCAATGGTGGGGCATTCATATTGATTGATGTTAGTGTCCTAACTAGAAAGTTTGGATGTGTATCTTCTAAACTTCATATTGTTACCATCCAAAAGCTAGACATTATGATGTAAAGCCAGAAACATTGGAGGTGATGCAGTTGAATCAAGATTGTTTTAGTGGGTTCTCCATATACTGGAGCTTGTGTTCTTGATGTTGTTATTTTATGCTACCATCAAGTGGTTTCAAGATGAATCCCCCCCCCCCCCCCCCCCACCCCCCCCCAAGTCACTTCTGATACAGTAAAAGTAGTCTCTCTTGGAATTATCATTAATGGATTCTTCTTCCTCCAAGCAACTCACACTCTGGCATCCCAATTGGTGATGGAACTGTAGATGTTGGATTGGGTCTAATTCCCCCCACACATGCTCCTATTGGGTATACCAATTCTGGCTTGCTCAAGAAAACATGCCCACAAGCCTTAGCCATTAATCTCTGTCTGCCATTAGCTTAAGACACCAACTCATTTCTTTTCAAACTCACTGTGGATGTATGTTTCCAAATAATGTTTTATTAGGATGACTTTGGAGTGTTTAATCCAAAAAAAGGAAAAAGACAGTGCATTTAGAATCTGATTAGGGTTCTAGAATTCTACATTAAAAAGCCAGAAGAGAAAACTCCTGCAAGTCAAAGATTACAACATGTAAAGACAAAAATCTTGTTCAGAGTAGACAAACAAACTTTCTGACTTAGAAGCCATTAGCTAGAAAATACAGCCAAACCTAACCTTAGGCTTGAAAGAAGACAACCTTTAAGAAATCTAGACACCACCATGAGGAATGACCCCAGTCAAAGAAAGGAAACAGTCACCTTTACCATTTATCCTCATTGACCTCACTTCATCGGAGCTCAATCACCTTGCAGTACAGCTGAAGTAGCAATGAGCATAGCTGTCAGAGCCTCATAAGTCGTAGTTGAAGCTGAATTAATAGCATTGCATTGATTTGCATTGGTCGAGGCTGACCTTAGTGGATTGGGACGACCATGGATTCCGAGTTGCAAGCTCCACAAGTGATAAGTTGTGAGTGGGGGAAGTCAAAGGCTGCAGAAGTCGACTTCTAAGCAGCCAAAAGCAGCAGAACAAACGAGGAGCTCAGCAATGAAAGCTTTTGGAACTCTTGTTGGACTTCCAATCTGAAAGGGATCTTAAAGGAAAGAACTCAAGAACTTGGATGTATCATCATGTTGTTGTATAACTCAGGATTGTTCAAACATATAAAACAGCACTACAGGAAAGAAGAAAGTATTTTTTTCTTGTTAGTGGTGTTTTTTTTTTCTTTATTCCTTTTATGAATTGCTCTTTCATGAATTCAAACATGAGACCAATCAATGAACATCATTAGTAACATCCAATAACAAGGTATTACTATATAAACAAAGCTGTAATGCAAACTGTAATATCCCAATCCATTAGACATGAGAGAAGATTTCAGTAGACTTAGGGTTAAATGCGCCTACTATCATTAACTCGGAGTAAGCATATCAAATCAGTAGTTCAGACTCGACCAATTGATAGATCAGTTATCCTATCAGACCAGATAATAACACATAATATAAGGGGTTAGGTTTATAATGTAACAATTCTCGACTTTCTTAAAGGAAGAACAGAAAAAACAAGACTTTCCTAATAAAGCTTGGAACATAAAGATTGTGGCCATCCATACATATCATTGACACAAACCATGGAAATAAAAGGTATAAGTTTCTCGATTATAGTACATACCATTAACAAGAAAAACTAATTGACATTTTATTTTCAAAGGCCAATTAATGATTCAGTTTTTCAAAACCAATTAGTGATTTAGTTAATCTTTTCTAAAATCAAATTGCTCATTATATTTAACGATTAGATAATCATCAATCAGTCATTTAATCCATATGAGAGCTTAAAATTCTACAAAATTAATGATGGGATAGCCCCCAATTTGTTATTTAAACTGCAGGACAACCTATACTCAGAAAGACTAAAGTTAATGATACCTCTCATATTCTTTGGACACTCAAAAGTGGGCAGCCTGCCTACTTCCTTTGCTTTCACTTTTGTAGTTAGTGCAAATTGATGTGCATTCTAACCCAGCTTGGCACAGATGCCTGTTCCTCCTACGGTGGAAATATGTCTTTATCCCTCGGGCAATCCATGCTCCTAAAAGAGACTGTAAAATTGGCCACTGCCATCGATCATGCATAGCATTGGACACTGCCTTGACCACAGCTTGCAATTAGTCTCAAAGTCAGTGACTTGATATGGTAAAGATAGATTTCAACCTCTTCCTTCTTTTCAGCTTGTCATGCATGAACCATGATCAATCTTAGTCATCCTAGCAATATAACTTGACATTTTGGTCACTTAAAAGAGTTCACTTTATGAACATTTCCACAACTCTAAGTGATGTCATCACAAAGACCTAAATTGGATGTTGATCGAGTGCAGAGTGCATGTTTGTGTTTGTGTGTAATAAAGATTTTTGACCCAAATCAAGCCCAGTGTTCTACCTACTATTAACTTAAACTTTGGGCTAAATCAATCTTCGTAAACAAAACCCTAAAAAATTTGTGTTCGATGGCTTGTCGTTCTCTTGAACTACATATCATTATCGTTTTTAGGCTATTTACCGATCCGTCTTTGTGGTTGTCATTATTGAATAATTAGGGTTTATCCCTAAACAAATAGATCCAACCTTTAGCAAATATTCTTAAAATCCATCGACTTAGCATGCGCTCAAAGGAGTCTTATGGATTTGCTACTTAAATTGCATGCCAATTTGATGCTTTTCCTATATTTCAACTCGATCTTCTTTTCACTATCATACTTATTATGAATGCAATGGAATTGTGCCCTCTCACATGGATGGAGTCACATCTTTTTCATCTTACATCTTTTCCTTGAGTTGGTAGGGCTAGGTGGCAATTCTTGGCAACACATCAGCTTGCAAGTGACAAAGTCGAGAAGGAATGACACACTGATCGATGGATGATTGGAATTGATTGATCAATGTTGATAGGAACAAAAATAGGATTATCCATGTTGAGTGCGAGGAGATTTAGGGTCACTTCTTCTCAATGGAATCCAACAACCCAAGGAAACAAGAGTCATGGATACGCGATAAGATTGGGCGGACCAAGTGGGTGGCCATGTCCACCTTCACGTGGCACGGTCACGTGTTTGATGGAGATGACGCATCCATGGGTGCGAATGGGCGAAGCAGATAAGGTTTGACGTCCAAAGGAGAATACCAACCAACCATGAAGAAAGACCAATAAGACAATGACCCAATTCACAAGTCCAATGCGAAGATAATACGAGCCACTATCAACTCTAATTGCTAAAAGAAATATTTACTCCTAACACATGCATAATTGGTGGGTCAAAATTTGATAGTACATTCCGGTGGAAAGTAGCAGAGCCTAGAAGGAGCTTTCTTTCATCTATTAGACAAAAACAAAAAACAAAAAAACAAAATCAATGTACAAGAAAGTGTGGATTAAATTAGACGAAAATTTTGACACGTGACGAGAAAACAAAAAAGGACATGAATAAATCGGATCCGGTCACGCCCTTCTACTAAACATCTGTCCCCATCTATGACTGTGTCGGCGGCTATGATTTTTCTAAGCCGCCATTAGTCAAATGATATTTGAAGGTTTCAAACTCACCTCTAGCCAGAAAAAAGAAGAAGAAGGATTAGCCTGCAGCAGAGTCGGTTGTTGGTACTTCCACCCCGACGATTCATAAATTTATAATAAATTTTCATGAATGGATAAAACTCTTAACATAATTTTACATTTTGCATGAAACCCAACCAGTAAAAAAACAAAAACAACAGACAAAATAAATCAACAAAATTTATTGCATAAGTGCCATAAAATTCCAAAAAAAAAAGGAATCAATTTTACCTATCCAATTGGATACCAAATTCCAAACGTGGCACCAGTAAGCAGTTCCAAGCATTGTGAACATTTGTCGTTTTCTTTTTCTTTTTCCTTTTTTTAATGCTAAAATCTCAAATAAAAAAGGGAAATTCAACAAACAAAGGGTTCCATCAATCAATCCCGTTGTGACTCGGACCGGTGTAGACAACTGGAGTCGGCTCGGCCGTCAAAGAGCAGCGGGTTTGCTTTCCGAACAAGAAAGAGACCACCCAATCGGTGAGAAAGAAGCTTTGGGACGAGAAAAGAATATCCAAACAGAAGTCGTCGTCATCAAACACGAGACGACCAGATGCAATGCACCCGCACGCACGGATGCAGTGCAAGGGGTTTCTCTTGGGCGTCGGCAGTGACATCACGACGAGTCGCCTCTGTCCCACGAGACGCCCGTATTGTTCGGCGATTTCTACATGCGTTCATTGCAGTCGCAATGAACTGTCCCCCACTGTCTTCCCCCTCCAATATTTATCTTCTTCGGGTTCAATGGATCCATCCGTCATTCGGTGTTCTCACTTCAATCCGACCTCACTTAAAAAAGAGCATTAAAGGCAGATGCATCCAATCGCATCGCCGCTCCCCCCCTCCAATAACGTCGACCTCATTAACATCATCGATTATAATCCCATCTTGTCGACATACCTCTACGTTTTCAGAAGTTATCATTGTAGAAACCATCACCCTTAATTGCAACGATAAGAACATTCTCAAAAAAGGACTCGTCGTTAGCACCTCTCTGAAAAAAATATATATAAAAAACAAGGAAGAAAAAATATCGAGCTTATAGAAATGAGCGCCTAGAAATTAACAATTTCTGATTAAACGGATCAAATCGTACGGTCAAACGAATTCTCCAACCAAAAAGGTTTTAGAACTCCAGCCTAGCCAAAATAAAAGCATATTTATATTAAATATGACTCAAAAACTTATGGAATAAAAAACAAATTATTTAAATAAAATACTTTTTGTATACTATATAAGTTTCCTCCACAAACAAACTGGCAGCAACACAGGCAGGTTTCAGTGGACACGAGCACAACAGTATCCATTTTGACCAACGTGGGTCGACCGCCTCTGACCAAACGCACACAGGAAGGTTCCCGGATCCTACTTGTGGTCCCTGGGCCCACCGAAAAACGCAGACCCTTCGCTATATATAGAACTCACTCCACGACCAAGAAATCTTCACAACCACTAGAGATCTTCTTGTATAAACATACATAAAGCAACGAGGGAGAGAGAGATCAGGAGGAAGATAGAGAGCTTACTTTTGGCTTCCAGTTGAGCGAAGACACACTTACCATTAGTTAGTCCAGCGGAGAAGACGACCATGGGGAGGACAAGAGACGCCGAAGCGGAGCTCAATTTGCCGCCGGGGTTCCGGTTCCACCCCACAGACGAGGAGCTCGTTGTGCACTATCTCTGCCGCAAGACCGCCTGCCAGTGCCTGCCTGTGCCCATCATCGCCGAGATCGATCTCTACAAGTACGAGCCTTGGGAACTTCCAGGTACTGCACACATGAAATAATAGAGGAAACAGTTCATGTTACACTATCTACTGCGCAATATGAAACCTTGACATGGCTGTAATGCTTGTGCTGTGAGCAGATAAGGCGTTGTTTGGGAACAGAGAGTGGTACTTCTTCACCCCTCGTGACCGCAAGTACCCGAATGGGTCGAGGCCAAACAGGGCTGCCGGTAAGGGATACTGGAAGGCAACTGGTGCTGATAAGCCGATCTCACCAAAGGGCAGCAACAGGACTGTTGGGATCAAGAAAGCTTTGGTGTTTTACTCCGGCAAGGCACCGAAAGGAGTGAAGACAGATTGGATCATGCATGAATACAGGTTGGCTGACGTGAACCGCAGCGCCAACAAGGGAAGCCTACGGGTATGCAGCGAATGATAACATACAATCTCCTCAAAAGGTGCATGTAATTAATTATATAGTGCTGACGAAACAATTCTTTGGATTCATGCAGTTGGATAACTGGGTTCTTTGCCGGCTATACAACAAGAAGAATACCTGGGAGAAGACGAAGATGCAGAAACAGGAGGAGACATCCTTTGGAGAGACCATGCAATCAGTGGATGATGCACTGTCCGACAGCTTCAGGACACCAGAATCAGATGTAGAAAATGAGGTCGTGTTGCCAGATTTTGATGATCTAGGCTATCTATCCCAAGCTTCTACTGGAGTGCAAGCATTGAGCACCTGCAAAACAGCTGGACATCAGATGATCGAGAAGAGTCAGAAAGAAGACAGTGAGTGGTTTATGGACTTGAAACTAGATGATTTGCAGAGCTCCTACACCAACTTCGGATCAACACCCATTTCAGATGCAACGAACCAAGATTACTACTTCCAATCCTTTGTATCTCCATTGCTGAGGCCAAATCATACCAACATGCGACAGTTCTGAATTGGATCAATGTAAATAGCTTAGCAGAATACGACAATGTAGTAGTTAGTAGATCAAAGATCTGTTATATCCAAACATTGTTTCATCATTCAGTATAGGAGGCTGTTACAAGTTGGTGACTGAATTCAATCTAAATTTGGTTTGAGAAACTACTTACTTTTTCTGATAGGAGCGTCTAATGACAGGTTTAAGGTTTAGTGATGCAACTATTTTCAAATTCAGATGGAAAAAAAAAATAAGTGGCACTTTTTATTCAGATGGTAAAGCAACTATAGATTACAAACACATAGCATAGGTTGAAAAGCAACTATTTCCTTACTCGGATGGAAAAACATAAGCAGTATATTCTATCACTAAAGATTTGATCCAGCCAAAGATTTTCAACATTGAAGACTACAAACACATCAAATAAGAGGTAAAAAAACGTTTGTTAAAACATAACAAAGATGCATGTTACATGACTAAGTGTAATCAGTGCTGCATTGTCAAGATTTTTCTTTCAGACCTCCACGAACATGGCACTGGATCTCTCATACAGTGCCACCTATCTAATAAATAAAAGGTGTCAGGCATCCTATGCACATCAAAAAGTCATCTGAATGAAATGAAAGAAAATAAAAGCATAGGCAGGTAGCAGCAGATAAATAAAGGGACACTGGTTAAGCAATCCATTAGTTTCTCTATTGCCTGAGACACAGAAAAAGAATATATCTCGTATGCTCCATGGATCATTCACTAATATATATATATACATATATACATATCTCAACAAACCTGAACACTGTGCTAAGCTACAAAAATTATAAAACAAGTTTGTTCACTAACATTTTTTCTATTCATATGTTTGCTATATTTTATGTTAATTTCTTAGTTTTTTCTTAATTCATGCTAGGGAACAAACTTGTATTACAATTTTTGTGGCTTAGCACAGTTCAGACTTGTTGATATATATGTACATATATACATGTACATGTATATATGTACATATATATATATACATATATATATGTACATATATATATATCAACAAACCTGAACACTGTGTTAAGCTACAAAAATTATAATACAAGTTTGTTCCCTAACATGAATTAAGAAAATGCTAAGAAATTAACATAAAAGGTAGAAAATATATGAATAACAAAAATAAATGCTCGATTATCTTCTAATATTTTAAACATAAAAGAAATACAAATTTCATGGTTGATATGAATCTCATCAAATCATGTCTTTGAAAACCCAATTAAAAATATCAAGACAAATTGACAAAGCATTCCTGCTTTGGGCAAAAACAGTGGTCACACATAATTAAAGGCATAATTGATCCCAGTTATATCTATTTTCTGATGATGTATGTTCAAATATCATAACATCATGAAAGTCAGATAGCAATTATCCATAGTAACTGTACTCATTCCCCCAGCTGTACTGCTTGCAAGGATATGTTGATTCTAATTAATTCTTCCACATGATTCAGTACAACTACTAGTTCCAACTACACCACTAGACATAAGTAATCATAGAAAACTTTATACTTTCAGGAGCTAAAAAGTATCACTTCTTTATAGCCTGCAAATGCCTAAGAAACAAATCATAATTAGCCAAACATCTCGAGGTTATCTTGCAACAAAAGGAGCAACACCACCAATGAGGGAAAACAGCTTTGGCACCTTCACCAAAGTACTAATATTTCTGCCTTTTGGCCCGTTGCAAACAGAAATAAGGCTACAAGTACTTCATTTGAAACTAAAGCATAAAGAAAAGCAATCGATGTAATTCGACACCCTGCTTCGAAACAGTCAGTTTTAAACACTACCTACCTCTTCCTCTTTTGCCGCAAAAACCACATATATAGACTATAGAGAATAAACCAAAACTAAATTTTTGACAGTAATAAAAATTCCAGATTGAGTGAAGAAAGCCGCAAGACCCAAATGCAAGTGCTAGACAGAGTTAGGAAAGGGACACGGTGGTGGATCTCACGCAATGCTACTGGTGAACACCACAACCACTGGTTAAACCCTCCATCCAAGACCCACTGACACCACCATTAAATGGACCAGCCTATTGCATCTTTCTCCTAACACAGCCAACTCCTTCAGTGGCTGTTTATGTAACTGATTCATGTTCATCACCTAGTTGTTGTTGCGATTATCACTATCTATGTCCTCAAATCAAGAAGCTCCATTTGACCTATAATAGGAGGTCATAAAGTACCTTATCATCATCACTGCCACCAATAGCATACCCTCTTTCACCTTCACCTCTTCCTCACCTTGATAGCCCATGATTGCTCATCAGATTGAATAAAACCTTGATGGGACAGTTGATGACCTCTTACCTGATAGACTGTCATTGTTTGTTAGAAATGCTGTTAATATAGACAGGATGAACACTTACACTATCAAGAATATCGGAGATGACAATGTTTGTGTCCAATATGTGCCAAAGAGACAGCAAGATGCATCTAGATTGAGAAGAAAAATTACCTAATCAAAAGGGTTTCTGATGTTCCTCTGCCAAGCTATTGAGATTGAGAAGAACAATTACCAAATCAGAATGGTTTCTGATGTTCCTCTACCAAATTATTATAAAGGTACTGTTAGTCCTTGTCATGGATGGAAAAAGAAAGCTTCAGTACTAGAGGATAGGCCACGCCCACTGGAAACTTTGATGCATATGGACAATGTGATTCATTGGGATCTTAATTGAGTGGAAACCTATTGATCATCAGATGCTGATCTCAATTCAGAGCCTTAAATTAAGTTCAGTAGCAGAGTATGCCTTATGTTTTGTAGAAGTTTTATTTACTTTAGATGATGTATGGTTGAGATTCTAAAAATCTTAGGCCAATTAGGAGTTGATAAGCTATCTCATTTCAGGGCACAAAAGTTAAAATCCATGTCAAATATAACATAAGCTGAGGATCCCTTATGGGGGGTATTCAACCAAGATTAAATGAAATGACAAGCACTAGTCCATAAATGATGTGCAATATGTTCCTACATGGATGGAAGTTCATTTGAACATATGGAGGACTCTTCCCTCCACTTCCTTACTTTCCGGTTATCATTTGTGTTTCAGTAAGAATTTATACTGAGTCAACTGACTTGTACACCCTAGTTAGGATGGAAGAACAAGTATTGAAGACTTCTTATCTCTCTCCAGCTCACTGGTGCACTTCTCTTTTCTCATCTAATTCTTTGTTCTGCTCCTTACTGCATATTTCATCTCAGTTTTCTGAATTTTCCATTAAATTCTTTACTGTTGCCACTAAAGCATAAGATTTTCTTCTTACACATCATTTATTTCGATTAAAAATATCATCAAGCTTTGTTTTGTTTTTTTCTTTCAACATTGTTTTACCCTCACAATAACAATCAATTTTCAGATTTGTATTCTTGATCCCTCCAAAAAAAAATTGTCTTACATTCACTATCCATCAGTATCTCACATTGAAAAGAAACCTTGGATTTTCAATAATCCAAGAACATGAAACTTTTAGTAGAAGTTCACTCTATGATGGTTAAAGTAACCTTGTTCAAAAAATTATAGGTGTAGACCACCTGACATGGGCTTAAATATGGTGTGAAAGGAAGAGAACATACTTTGAGCAAAACAAAATGAAGACCCAGATTCAAACTAAGTACGATATAACATCAAACCGGGCTAAATTTCTTCTCGGACCAGTGAATAAAATACTGCATGAGAAAACATTGTAGTCTAATTGCAAGAACTGATTTTCCAATGACTGAGAAACATAAAGGCTTAGGAGACAGCCATTTTCTAGTTTTTTAGGACAGATAATAACTCAATCTGTGTTATTTAAAGCCCCACACATTAATGCTCCATTTATATAATATAGAAAAGATAGGAAGCAAATTTCAAAAGATTGACAACTATTTGATGAGGCACCGATAGGTTATTTTTGGCATCTAACAAAAGGGCCAATTACATATGCACACATTAACAACTAGAACAAGATTAGAATCCCCAAAAAAGATATAATTTCACTGAATAAAATAGCAAGGGGTTGTTCTTTACAATATGCATAGATAGAGAAACAGGAAACGAACCAATCTATAGAAGTACTGGAACAATGAATGGTTGAGGGTCTGCTCCCTTAAATATATCGCAAGATACCCATCTAGCTCCTTCATCACGAATTCCAGAACAACCGGGTGGCTTCTTTAGCAGAGAACAAGTATCATCTCCTTAGCCTTCAGCTGCAGAAAAAAACCCCACCTAATGTTGTCATAGTAATAGCGGAAGCATCCACCTAGACATGTCTCCTCAGTTCCAGTACGGCATCCCGTTTAATTCATTTCTACAAAATGATAATTAGAACGCTTCTTCTGCATGCCTTACCTAGGATCGCATAACAGCTCATCACCGAGGAGAGATATCTCTGTAAGATATCATCAAACAGGTGACCTGCATGAAACATTCAACGTTCTTCACCAAACAGAGAACACGCACAAGACCATGGAATTCACAAATCTCCGCCACGGAACCAAGTCGCTCGAGCACATAGAAGTAGTCGATCGCCCCTCCCATCATCGGAGAAACCACATGTACCCACGAACCGAGTTGACAAACCGCCGCCGGCCGATCAGCACACCTGCTTTCGCAACTGCAATCTCGCGAGGGATCCCAAGAAAGGGCGGAGAAGAGTGCTCCGGATCTGGAGATAGTGGTGGAGGAGATGGAACTAACCAGAGGACTCCACAGAGCTCCCAAGAAAACGGCCCGTGATTCGACAGGTGTCATCAATATGGGCTTGGAACGAACCAACTCGATTCCGTTGGTCACCTTACCAGAGAGAACCCAATACACTCCAATTCCAAGTAATTGTTCCCTTAGGCTCCGACCGGAGCTCAAATTAGGCTCGCCATCCTCTCCAATTTATAGGAAGGGATGGAATCATCTCAGCCGTCCATCTACCTGCAGGTTGATGATCCAAGTTGCATAACTTCTGAGTGTCTTTTATGGAAAGAATAATTGAATATTTTCTGCCTTATATCACTCGAACACAGCCTCCGTTTCATCAACACATTCTCTTCCTCTTTTGGCCCATCGTAAAAGCTGCCGGAATCTCAGTCTCCAGAGGATTACATGAGTCTGCATGACAAATACAAGTCAGAGATGGCATCACAAAGTTCAAATCCTGCGTGACTTCCACCAACAATCTCATAGCAATCCTTAAACAATGACTAAGAGCCTATTAAAATATTACTGTTCACGTAAGCTTCTTGGGCCTCTCACACCTTTTGTGTTCATCGTCTTTCCTCTAAATATAGAGCGAGTTCCATTAGGAGTTGGTTTGCGGCAAAGTCGAGGGTTCATCCTGCACCGAGAAAGATTGACGATGAAGAGGTTGCGACGACGACGACGAACTCTCCGTCGGTGTGGACAGTGTGCAAGAAGTCGAGCATGGGCTTCCATGGAACAGATGGGTTCTCGATTTATGATGGCATGGGAAGATTGTCGTTTCGGCTCGACAATTACTCGAGGAAGCGCAAGTGCTTTGCGGGAGAGCTTCTGCTCATGGATGGAAATGGGAAGGCTGTCGTGACTCTGAGGCCTCAGGTATGTGTGCTTTCTTCTACCTCATATTTCTCTCTCTCTCTCTCTCTCTCTCTCTCTCTCTCTCCCCGCTTCGTTATCTAACTGTGTGTATCACGTGTCTGGCAGATCTTGAGCATGTAGGACAGATGGAGTGGGTTCAGAGGTGAAGATGGCCGGGAAACAGATTGCAGATCAACTCATGTCTTCGACATCCGGAGGCGATCGGTCCTTCAAAGTTGCGATGAGGCCGAGGTGCTCACGGACAGTACTCCAGACCACAAACTCCCAGATTTCAGAACCGAAGGATGTTTCAGAAGAAGAAACTGCAAGATCATGGACAGGAATGGCGATGAAGTGACACGAATAAGCCGCAACAAGGAGAACTATTCGGTCGCACCCAGAGACCACGTCTTCAGCTTGATCATTCAGCCTAACAAGGAGAGTGAGCTGATGGCGGCTTTTCTGGTCCTCATGGATCGCATCTGTACTTAGAAGCATGTTGCTGTAACATGGCTCTTCTCCATGAGTGTGTCTGAGTTCATATTGAAAATTTTTAGCTATGTTAATGTGCAGTCGCCAACAAAGTGCCAGTGCTGCAAAAAGTCCATCTAATGTTCGAAAACATTAGAAGAATCTTAATCACATGATGCTTCCATGTAGATGTTTCATAGTGGGGAGGGAGAGTTCCGAAAGAAGTACTATACAGCTAATTGGGTTCACGAAGCACTAAATAGAAGGAGAGTGTCAAGAAGTGACAGATTACTGACGAGGAATATGAGAAGAAACAGCTAATTCAGATGCCTTCAAAAAGGGCCAAATGCAAGTTTTGCCTTTCATATAAATAATATATTCACACACAGAGAAGTAGTCGATAATGCCTAAGAACTGAGAACATTTGAGCAACCAACCACATCAAGCAAGCAGTTCTTCCTTACATACGGGTCTTCATAGTTCTTCCAGTTCTTGGTGATTGCCACATTAGTGTCGTTGAGCGTTCCTTATGCTCTCCACCTCATTTCTCTACTAGCATACTAATCCCTTGCGCAGATCAATGTGAGTTTAGAACTTGATGTGATGACAGTCGGGTGCGCAGAGTGTCACCGTTGGCCTTTGGTGGATCATGCACCAACAGGTGACATGCATGGAGGATGATATATGGAGACACTGCTTTCTATCCATACACCCACTTCCGATCTCATGCTGATAGGTGTTGACCTTGCATGACTGCGATGTGACTCAGCTGCCACTTTGCAATTGCCTGCTTGAGTCAATGAGCAAGCTCTCTTGGAGAATGTCAACATGCATGCTTTTTAGATCGAGAAAAATACACCGGACACAGTGGAGCGGGCAATGTCAGGCAACTCACAACTTCATCCACTTGGTAAAGAGAACAACTTTGGTTTCTGTCATTGTTATTGGTCAGCAGGTGATAGGGTTTACTGTTTTATAGAAATCTTCTTGGCTAATATGGTCTCCTGCTGACTTTGACGTGCGTCCCATCACATCACCTACAGAGATTTTTTAGATGATTTCTGACTTTTTATCTTCCATGAAATCATTTCGACCGATTCCCACATCGCTAGTGTTGTTTTTGTATTGGCTTGCTTTGACAGCAAGTTTGTGTCAGCACGCAGCTATTTGTTGTCATAGGACAGGTTAATCTTCACTTGGCTCTCAGAGTGAGATTAGCCAACCTGGTTTTGTCAGTTAATACTTTGTGGAGTCATTTTCAAAGAATATTTCAATTGGTTTATCAAAGATTACATGTCAAAATTGCTGCTTGATGGTATGCTAATGTTTCTTCTGAAATATTCTTATGCTGTGGGGGCCAACTCAGTCGGAATGCATGGCCAACTTGCAATGTGGTTTACCTTAACCACTGATTACAATACTGACCTTGTTAGTTTTGGATTATATGCCACTGGTGGAGGAAAGAAGGATCACCGGTGGCCGACATGCATCGTCACCGTCGTTATCATCTCCTTCCTCCAGCCATATTCCATCAATTCATTCGTACCGGAGCCCGAAGAATTCCATCGCCAAACACACACAACGAAGTTAAAAACCAACAGCAATCTTCTGATGCAGTAAATCGATGGATAACCCTACTGAGATCGACATGCTTGGGAATCTTCTCATCGCCATCCTGTAGAGAACTGCCATGAAAGCTACCACACAAACCCTCGTACCTCTCTGATAGAAAACATCTTGACATTTGAGTTGAGTCACACTCAAAAGCCATTACTCATTATATTCTGTATACCTTCGATAACGCAACATGCATGGTTTTCCAATGCATTCCATTATTGCTTTTCGCACCATGAAAGCAGTCTCTGTTCCTCCCTCAGATCGTTCGAAGAAGCTTAAAAACTTGATGATGAGAGGGAGTACCATCTGTATACAAGAATCTCTTGAAGGTTGACGTACGTTTGTGATGGGTGTTTCACATTATCGGAGTTGACTTCTTCTTCTTTATAGCTTGCTTCCGACAGCTTATTTAGATCTCTGTTAAAACTCCATGAACTCAAGTAAAATTTTACTTGTTTCAGATAAAAACCGGTCAACTTAAGGAACAAAACACAAAGCTACGGTGTCACATGTGATATCAATGGTCAACG
The DNA here is from genome assembly GCF_036884655.1 of Musa acuminata AAA Group. Taxonomy (NCBI): domain Eukaryota; kingdom Viridiplantae; phylum Streptophyta; class Magnoliopsida; order Zingiberales; family Musaceae; genus Musa; species Musa acuminata. The sequence continues at coordinate 2,195,147 of NC_088352.1, forward strand.
CTACAATATTCCATTATTTGGTCCATCCATAAAAATAAAAGAGCAAGCAGGATTAATCTATTTTACTACGATTATATCATAATAAAATTCTACTAGGTTAATCTCTTGAAGGTTAGATGAACTATCATCCACAACGATCATGTTCTCCAAAGCTCTAGCTTGCAAGCCAAATCATCACAAATGAGCAAAACACTCTACGATACTTAAATTCTTTTCTTTAAACTGTAAGCCTAAATTTTCTTTATCCGATCTAAAATTTCATCTTTTTGTCGCCCGCACTACAACACAAGTATTGTGATTTTGTATAACCAGAGTTATAAATATCTAATAAGATAATGTATATATTTTTTCTATCATAAGATCACTTAATCTTACGTTGGAGATGAAAATAATTTATTTTTGCGGTTATCATACGTAAGGTAAAATAGTATATTACTATAGTTGTCCTCCGTAGGAACAGTTCATCGAGGATCGAGGGATGGCTCAAAAGTGCAGGTCTACGGCTTCAGAGGCCACACAACCATTGCAAGCTCATCTCATCTGCGTGCCTTCTTCGACTGGCCACCACAAGAGCGCTGCTTGGCCTTGTAACCAAAACCATGAGCTGGGTTTCATGTGTGAGTGTCTCCCGAGAAGGAGGTGCACCCATCTGATGCAGGGCCAGGGTTGTGAGCCCTGACCATCTTCCCATGCCCCTACCTTGCCATCTTGTTGGAGGACAAACAATGTGTCTGATTAGAACCCTTGTTTAAAGTTGTGTTAAAGGGAATCACTCCCATGGCCAAACCACATTGCCTGTCTCGTACTCTTGTCCCCTCAAAAGCGGATTACCAATGTACTTATGATTGGCATTTATTACCTTCTAACTTAGCTATCCTTTTGGAACAAGTAGGGATAGGGTGGCACTGCTCAAAAAATAATTAAATAGCTAATATTTTTATGATCGTTCTTTGATGGTTGTCAAGATCAAAATCCAATACAGTGTTTGATGACCCTCGAGATTATTTGATTTGCCAAGATCGAATACACTATTAGTATATAATTAGGAATAAACTAATAAGACCAAAGTTTAATTTAAATACTAACGTAATGTCCAAATGATCAATAATCTTGCATTGCATCGCGAAGATGATTTCCCTAAACCACTGTAATAAGTGTCCATGTTGCCATATGCATTATCTTCTTAGTGTGCATGATGTCATAAACATTATCTTCTTAGTGTGTGTGTGTGTGCATCGATTGGAAGCTTAAGCTAACCCTCTCCTTGTTAGCAGTGACTACAGGATAGGAGGTCTCGAAAGTGGTTGCAATAATTATGTCAAGAAAAGGAAAGGATTGCACTCCAATTTCATTGATGGTGTTCACCATGCCTTGGATGATGCACCTCGCATGCCTTCATGATGTGCATCAGCACACCTCACCAACACCACCAGTGTCATTCTTCCAAGGCCCTTATCTAAATTCGAGTTGCATCAAAGGCGACATTATATATGCGACTTAATATACTTAAATTGTTCTCTTTTAATGTTAATTTTGTTAGTCAAGAAGCTCTTATCATACATAACTCGAATCTTAATTGTGTTATCAACAAAGGATGTGGAAATATCAATTTATTTGTTCTTTTATGTAATTCTCAAAAAGATCTATGAATTGAAGAAAGGTGATTAGCCCCAAAATTATAATTTCTTTGATTGCATGTTAACAAAACAGCCATACAATACATAATTAAAAAAGACACGACGCTAAACGTCCACTTAGATATCTCAAACATGCGGATTTATCTCATGTATATATTAGACATATTTGTTCTCATCTCTCATTTTAATAGCTCCAAAAATTCCGACCAACTACGACCTCCCAATCCCACCAAGCCGCCCAAAGACCAGCATTGCCCATTTAGTCTCTTTCGACGTGCCAAGTGTCACTCCATTTCACCACAAGCGCAAGTAAATTAAATACCTCAATTATTTGATGCTTAACACCGAGTTCAAAACATGTGCACTGCATATAAGCTGACAAAGAAGAACTAACGTTGTTAATTCGATTAAGTATGATGATTTCAAAGCTTAAGAATGCTCGATGACAACAGCGATTAGGATTAGATAGGATAGATAATGGTGGAGCGTTTTGGTAAATGCTGTGGCTGTCTCGGGGCATTTTGGTCCATGCGGTGTGTATATATATGATCTCCTCCTTCGGCAAATGGCTGGACGAGAACAGGTCTCACCGGATGACGAGGAAGGTCCACCCGAACGCTGCCGCTCCGGCTCGCGAGCCCCCGAGGATCGCCTCCTGTTGTGGCGGCGATGATGCGTGGGGGAAGGATAACGCCGCGGTGTTGACGGTGTGGCGGAAGTCGCTGCTGTTCAGTTGCAGTGGGTTCACGGTCTTCGATGCCAAGGGCGACTTGGTGTTCCGAGTCGAAACCTACGGATCGGGGACCGCGGGGGAGCTCGTGCTCATGGATGCCGCCGGGAAGCCGTTGCTCACCCTGCGAAGAAAGGTACGTCCGAGTGGCTCAATGTGCTGCTAAGCGAAGAGTGAGTTGACTCGGTTACCCCGGTTTGACTGCAGAGGCTGAGTCTCGGGGAGAACTGGCTGATCTACGACGGGGAGGACGCCGGTAACCCACTGTACTCCGTCAGGAAGCACGTGAACCTCCGGCGCTGCAAGGCCCTCGCGCATGTGACCCCTTGCGGCAGCGACGGCTGTGGAGGGTATGAGGTGGAGGGGTCGTACTCGCGGCGGAGCTGCACCGTCTTTGACGACCGGGGGCGCGCCGTGGCGGAGGTCCAGCAAAAGGAGGCCGTCGGCGGCGTGGCCTTCGGCGGAGAGGTCTTTCGGCTGGTGATCCAGCCGGATATGAACGCGTGCCTCGCCATGGCCGTCCTCATCGTCCTCGATCAGATGTTCGGATCGAGATCCTAAGCTACCGATCATGGCCGTCAGACTCCTATCTTCTCTTCCCGGCTCCTGCACCGGCTCAAAGATCTTTTTTGTTCTTTTCTTTTTTGTGTGTAGAAAATTGGGCCATTTATTGAACCATAGTTTTGGGCTAACTAAAATGTAAGTGTAAATAATTCCATTTAAAATAAATGAAAATTTGGAATAAGCAGATTCTGACAGCACTGGAATTAATACTACATGATTATGATGTTCCCATGCTTTGAGAACATATATCATTCTATATCTATATGTGGATGTGCAGCCATTGAGTCTGTACGATTCACTGAATTGCTGTGAGGCCTGTTATTGTTGCTTTGATGAACACGGAAGCAAAGAAATCGAGGGGACAAATATAAGCAACGCTTAATTTGTGATGTAGTGACAAAAGATGTACTGTTTCATGTAAATTATAGTCTCCCAGTGATAATTGTTGCATGCACATATAGTAGGGTGAGCTGTTGAGGTACATGAAAAAACAGTGGTTGGGGTAGATGAAGGAAGAATACATCATTCATTTCAAGCTATCATAGACTACTTATTTGTGTTCTAAAATAAAACTCCATGAGAGGAAATATATCAGATCGATCCCAAGATACCTATATATATATATATATATATATATATATATGTATATCTTCACACACCTCTTGCATTATAAATGTTATACAGATAGAATGGTGTTTTGGAATCAACCGAGCATGATAGGGGTTATAAGATTTGACTTGCAATCAGATCAACACAAACGCTGATGCAATCATTTGATAAATATAAATAAATATATCAGTTGCCATTATAACAAGATTTCAGCTGTCAAACTATGGATGGCAAGAAAACCATGGAACAGAAGGAGATGGATGCACAGACATCTATCTGATCAAGTCCCATGAACTCGTGGTTTTAGTGTACAAGGTTGGACAGCATCTGCATCATGACATGTTGAATCCATTGTTCTTTTGCGTTCGGGAGACTCCGTAGAAGCATCACTCGAAGGAGGCGTCTCAACTGCGTATACCCTTTCCAATGGAATATATTTATGATGGCCAACTTTTCTTGGATGAGAGCATCCCTTTCATCCGTCGGCATCATAGTAATCAAACTGGACCGAACCGGCCGGTCCAATTGAAAGAACCATACATCGGACGTCGGGTCTGTTCGGTTCGATTTTGGGCCGCTTTCGGACTTTGTCATGTGTTTGCCACGTCACTCGTTCAAGTAAATGGAGACTGGACTCGATTTCGAAATTTAAACGTGTCCGACCGTCGGGGGTCCGTTGGGCCTTCTACACATAAGAGGGGATTTGGAACGGCCCATCTTAAGTTGCCACGCTCGAGCTTTTCAAACGACGCGATGCGGCGCCCTCTTTCCCCCCTCCTCTCAGATTCCTCCCCCTACTCACTCCCGATCTCGGCTGGCGAACTATCACATAAGAGGAGGATTCTCGACCGAGATCCAGAACTGGAGGTTCGATCGTTTAAGGAGGAGGGGAAGGAGAAGTGGGTTTGGAGGGGTCCGTTATGGAGAAGTACGAGAAGCTGGAGAAGGTCGGGGAGGGGACGTACGGGAAGGTGTACAAGGCGAAGGACAAGGCCACGGGGCAGCTCGTCGCCCTCAAGAAGACCCGCCTCCAGATGGACGAGGAGGGCATCCCCCCCACTTCCCTCCGCGAGATCTCCCTCCTCCAGTTGCTCTCCCGCTCCATCTACATCGTTCGGTGCGCCGATCCCCCATCCCCGTCACTTCCTGTTCCCTCCACTTTCGATCAATGACGGCTCATGTTTCGTTTCGTCCGAACTGATTGAATCGATCGCTTCTTTTTTTGATTCTTCTCTCTTGGGATCTCTTTTGGTGGTGTAGTTTGCTGAATGTGGAGCAAGTGAAGAAGAATAACAAGCCCATTCTCTATCTGGTGTTCGAGTATGTGGATACTGACCTCAAGAAGTTCATCGACTCCTATCGCAGGGGATCCAACCCCAGGCCGATCCCCTCCCCTGTCATTCAGGTGCTTGTCTTTGGACCTACGCGTTTCTTATTTTGAATTCCTTTAGTTTGAGAAAAATGGAGTTGGTGCGTCCTAGTTTATTGATCATACAGTGAATCAGTTAGGATTAATAGAATTTGGCTTTGGAAAACATGGATTTCTCGCTATTGAGTTGAATATTATGCCAATTTGTCTACAGTGAATCAGTAAAGATTCCTTCAGAGTAGCATTGTGCATACTACTGGAAAATAACCTTCTCTCTTTTGCGTAGCAGAGCTTTTTGTATCAGTTATGTAAAGGAGTTGCACATTGTCATGGTCATGGAGTGCTTCACAGGTCTTTCTCTTTCTAGGTTCTCGTGTCTATATTTTGAAGGAATGTATATCATAAGCACCACGTATTTTACGCCCAATGTGATGCAATTGAAACAGGGATCTGAAGCCTCAAAATCTTCTTGTTGACAAAGAGAAGGGCATCTTGAAAATAGCCGATCTTGGGCTGGGAAGAGCCTTCACCATTCCTCTAAAGAGTTACACACACGAGGTCCTTAAGTACTTTGTCTATTTCCTTGTTTAGAAATGTGTTTCAACTCTATTTTCAGGTTTTCTAATTTGCTTTACTTTTACTTGAATTATGTGGTTAATTTCTTTATTTGTTTTGTTATGTAGATCGTAACGCTTTGGTATAGAGCTCCTGAGGTCTTGTTGGGAACAACCCACTACTCAACTGGAGTGGATATGTGGTCCATAGGATGTATATTTGGTACGATAACAACATTTTGTTTAGTTCATCATGTGAAATATCTTCCTACTCAGGCTTTAGTAGAAAAATAAGGATCTCATTTGAGTTTTTTTATTTGGTTAATGCAGAAGTAGACTTTTCTGTTTCCATATAGCATTATGTCAAGAACCATGTAACTAGTGGTAACTGCTTTGGGTATTGGAAGTTATTGAACATTTGGTCGGTCGGCTATTGGTGTGGCTCGTAGGCTCGCGAGGAATTGTCCGCTTTGGGTGATGGGCGTACCTGTAGGCTCACAATTGGTGTGGCTCGTAAGCTCACAAGGAATTATCCATTTTGGGTGATAAGGGAGACTCGACGGACTTATGAGCCCTTAGTTCTTATACTCATCAACCAATGTGGGACTAAATGACTTTATCAGTGCTCCCTTCCATAGGGGAGCCAAGGGCTCATAGCCGAAGTGCATGACTCGGGAGCGAGTTTGCTCGTCAATGTGATGGCCTCGGGCCCTCCTAGCACCAATTTGATAAGGGACCATTTGGTTGACCAGCCATTGATATAGCCCTTAAGCTCGTGAGGAATTGTCAGTTTTGTGTGATAGGCATACCCATACGGTTTTGCCCTTTCATAGCTCGTGAGGGTAAGAGAGACCCGACGGACTTATGAATCCTTGGTTCCTATACTCCTAAACCAACGTGGGACTAAATGATCTTATCAGTGCTCCCTCCCGTAGGGGAGCCAAGGGCTCATAGCCAAAGTGCATGGATCAGGAGTGGGTTTTTGCTCGGCTAAGGTGTAGGCCACGGGCCCTCCTTCTAGCGCTAATATGATAAGGGACCATTTGGTCGGTCGACTATTGGTTCAGCCCGTAAGCTCGCGAGGAATTGTTCGCTTTGGGTGATGGACGTACTTGTATGGTTTTGCTCTTTCGAAGCTCCTGAGCTCCAAAAGGCGCTTCTGAGGGTAAGGGAGACTCGACGGACTTATGAGCCCTTGTTTCTCATACTCAACCAATATGGGACTAAATGGTCTTATCAGTGCTCTCTCCCGTAGGGGAGCCAAGGGATCATAGCCGAGGTGCATGGCTTGGGAGCAGGTTTGCTCAGTCGAGGTGCAGGCCTCAGGCCCTCCTTCCTCGAGCTCGACACCCTGTCGTCCGACTCGACGGACGACTCATTCTAAACCCAGTTGCAGTCGGTAAATTGATACCTGGACGAGGTCTAGAGAGAATTTCATAAGTCCAAGGAAGAATTTGGGGAAAGTACTTTGGCAAGATCCCCCTTTGTCTAGGAAATTCAAGACAAACCTATCCCCTTAAATTTCACCTCTCGACGTTGGAGGCCTATGATGGTGGTTCTGACTTGATGGAGCATGCCATAGCCTTCCGATTCCCTGATGTGTCGAGTGTTCCCTATCACCCTCTGAGGCCCAACTTGGACGTGGCACAACTGATTGAGGCTATTCTCGGTTTTGTCTTTTGACCAGCTTGCAAGAGAATTCGAGCTTCACTTCCTGGCCAGCATGCGACCCAAACCATCCATAGCCATGCTCCTCTGGCTGAAGCAGAAGGAGGATGAATCCCTCTCCCTCTTTGTCGTCCGCTTCGTTGTCGAGATCCAAGGGGTTCCAGACACTCACCCCTCGTTGGTTATGCAGGCATTCATGATGGGTCTACGACCTTCGAGGTTCTTTTGGTAGCTAGCCGAGAGGCTGCTAGCAACCATCCCCGAGATGCTCCAACGAGCCAACCATTATGTTGTCGCCGAGGCATTGGTGGTAGGAAAGCACGAGGAGTTGCACAAGAGGCCCCGCGTGAAGCAGTCCCGAGGCCAATCCTTGGTGCCATCGCTCCCAAGGCCCCCTTTGCCACCTCTCAACTTATGTAGAATGGCGATCTTCCTCCAAATTAGGGAGAAAGGGATCTTAAGGGAGCCCAACCCATTGAAGACTCCGCACAAGTTTAGGGACTGATCCAAATATTATAGGTTCCACTGTGACTACTGTTGTGGGAAACAACTTTGAGCCGTGGCCTCGGGGCCGACGCGGCTCGGTTCGGGTCCGGACGACGGGGATCTCCCTGGGGCGTTCCTCAAGCCCGCTGAGGCGGTCGGGTGCGGTGTCCGATCGGGACGGTGTAGCCGTCTCCTCCGGGCAGGAACTCCTCGCCTGCGCGTCCGGAGGGGACCTTCGGCTTCGTACCTGCACAAAGGTCGGGCCGAGGCGCTCCGCCCGACCCCTCCGACGATCAAGTTAGCACATGTGGAGGGGGTTTCAGATGAAGAAGTGTTTTTGTGTGTCTGTCCCTCTCCCTTTTCTAATGAACGAGAGGGTATTTATAGGGAAGCATACTGCTTCCTGAGCTGCCCGCTTGCAGGGGGCAGGCTGGTAGCGTCTGACTTTGTGTTAGCGTGGCGTGAAGAATTGAGCTTTGGCAGGATGTTAATGTGCCTCGGTCGGCGTTCCGGTCTGCATTGACCAGGTGCTGTTGCGTGAGGCGTCATCTGACGCCAGCCGAGTCTTATCATAATTACTATCCTCATCATATTCCCCCCCCCCCCGAAGGAAGTCATGCCGTAAAAAGGGGGGGTCCGAGGCATGGCTTCGGCTTTGAGAAACTGTCCCAGCAGGGCGTCTTGCTGGAGGTGTGGGAATCGTGGAGTTTAGCAACTAAGACCGAGGCACATTAACATCCTGCCAAAGCTCAATTCTTCATGCCATGCCAACACAAAGTCAGACGCTACCAGCCTGCCCCCTGCAAGCGGGCAGCTCAGGAAGCAGTATGCTTCCCTATAAATACCCTCTCGTTCATTAGAAAAGGGAGAGGGACAGACACAAAAAACACTTCTTTATCTGAAACCCCCTCCACATGTGCTAACTTGATCGTCGGAGGGGTCGGGCCGAGGGCGCTCGGCCCGACCTTTGTGCAGGTGCGAAGCCGAAGGTCCCCTCCGGACGTGCAGGCAAGGAGTTCCTGCCCGAAGGAGATAGCTACACCGTCCCGATCGGACACCGCACCCGACCGCCTCAGCGGGCTCGAGGAATGCCCCAGGGAGATCCCCGTCGTCCGGACCCGAACCAAGCCGCGTCGGCCCCGAGGCCACGGCTCAAAGTTGTTTCCCACAACAACTACAGCCACGACACTAAGGAGTGTCAAGATCTAAAGTACCAGATTGAGGAGCTCATTCGTAGGGGCAACCTTAGGAAGCCCCGAGAGCCCTCTCCACACCCTCACGGCCTAGTTGAGAAGCAGATCGATGCCATCGTTGGAGATCCAGCATCTGGGGGAGACAGCATGTCTGGACAAAAATATTACACTCGAGCTATTGTGGAGAAGCATCCCAAGCAGAGGAATGGGTCCGAAATCACCTTCGAGGCGGGCGAAGCCGAGTACCCCGACCACGATGATGCCCTAGTGATCTTAGTCGGAATAGCCAATGCTCGAGTGAAGAGGGTGATGGTAGACATCGAGAGCTCCACCGACGTGCTATACCTCAACGCTTTCTAGAAGCTCGACCTAACCAAAAAGGATCTCACTCTGATAACCTTGGCACTCATTGGGTTCATGGGGGATTCCATCTCTCCCCTCAGAACCACCACCATGCTCATCACTATCGAGGAGGAGTCGACATGATACCTCACAGTCGGCGTGATGCAAGGGCATGGTACAAACTGAAAGGGACACAGCAGGCACCACGGTGATGTGCAGTCGTGCCCATGTCGCTTGATGTCGTACAAGACGGCGTCACGCGGCATGGAACCGTACAAGTTGACCCGCGCTGTCCGGGGAATACGTATTGGCTGCTCGAAGCATTAACAACCATTAACGAGCTGAGTATAGAAGACCCCCGTGATAGATATAAATGTCGACCCCTTAGCCAGTGCTAGGGGAGGACCTCGAACACTCAAAAACACCCTTAGACCCAGATACTAAAGCTTCAGAGGGGTCGAGTTGAGAGTCCCCTTCCTAACGTTGACCTTTTATGTAGGAAGGCGGCACTGAAGCGGGAACTCAAAGTCCCACCTCGGGTTGGCCCTGATGATGCCAACCCCGACCCGACCTCATCTTTCCATCCTCATCTCGGACACTCACGTGAATGCCCTCGCACGATCAGGATTGGACCAAGCCGTATTGACTCCCAAGACATGACACGAAGACACAAACACTCTTATACTTGACTAATGTCATGGTCTAGCATCCTAATACATAATGAATCTACTAGAGGTTCAAGTTAGACAGATGGATCATTGTTTGGTCTATTGCATACATGATCACGTGCTCCCCTCCAGGAGTACAATTTAGGTTCATGTGAATGCTTGATAAATTTTATAGCAAGTTTCCCATTCAAAAACGTTAGGCCACTTTTGGGTGAAACAGACTTTGGAAGATGTGCTAGGTGGATTTTAAATGAGTGGAGACAAAATTGATTTTAATTCTGGACCAACATTTTTGCACTTATCCACCGACCTAACATTCATTTTGGGCAAATTGATCCACAAAGTTCAGTGGGTCTGGCGAAATCATCTTAACATTCATCTGATGGAACTAACAAGAACTGGTGTGTTCCCAAATCTACTTATTGTATTCTGATTATTACATGCCACACAATTTGCGCCATGATTATTTTTGTCTTGATTATCCATAATATGTTCTTTTTTTTATGCTTTAGTGTCATTTTATGCTCTCTCTAGATAATGAATATCAATGTCACGAATCTTGACCATGCCGGTCATAGGGACCAGTTCATACCATTCAATAATTTTCAGGTCCAAAACATATATCTTGATGTCAGTACAGTACAATTTATTTTTATTTCTATAGTATTATGTCCAATGATACCAGGTTGTATGGACTGGTATACCGCCAAGATAGTGGTACCCTACCTTACTGATAGGTTACCGAAATTGGTATTAGATGGAGAAATTGGTTTCACGACTGACAACTTAACTAACATATTGGCACTGGTTTTGGTGTCACTTAGTATACTAACAATCATTATTTTGGTTTGCTTTGTGATACAATTTTTAAAAATGAACCAAGTTTCAGATAATGAAATTGCCATGTATTTCTGATGAGATTACTCTTGAATAGCAGTCTAAGTTTGCTCATTGATTTGGTTGTTAAACGAGGCACAAAATTTGCATCAGTCTTGTATTGTCGCCTTCCTTGTGTGTCTTATGTGCTAAATTCATTTTGTTTTAATTATTAGCTATGACTTTTCGTTATAAAGTGGGTTCTCTTGCCATGCAGTTAAGTCTCAGGCATGACAAAATGGCAAGAAGCCAAACTACTATGACCAAAACCATTTATGATCTCAAGTGTCTTCACATGTTATCCATTGCCTTAATTTTTTTTGTATTATTCTACTTTTTTCCTTACACTTCTTTTGGATATGTTCCTCATTTTCATTGGCTTCAGCCCCTTGAAGGTTTTCTTTTTCTAGCTTATGAATAGGTTCAAAATTTATGGTACAATCACTTCTCCCAGGTACTATATGTACTAGGTCCATTGTCTAGTCTTCTCTTAAAGTAGATTCTCTAAGATGCATCTTCTCATTCTGTTGAATTCAACTGTTGTTCTGAACTTGTGAGACACTGTTCAGCTCTTCACTTTTTATTCCCTTTTGAGGTCTGTTATGATACCTGACAAATCTTCAGACTGGACTAGTCATCACTTGATGAATGTTTTATGTATTCTTCTATGATGATATTTTAGCAAGGTGAATGTCCCTCATCTGCCAAGGCACAGCATTCTTCAGGATCTAATACAGTTGAAGAAGGTTGCCCCCTTGAGCTTCTTTGGAGGATGTGTTAAAGCAGTTCAGAATACCTATAGCCAACTATTGCAGAAGAGGATATGCCATCTGGTCTGCTATTAATTTCTTAGTTTTCTTATTGACACAGCTGAAATGGTGCGAAGACAACTACTTTTTCCTGGTGACTCGGAGTTGCAGCAATTACTTCACATCTTCAGGTTCGTTTTCCTACCTATCAAGTTCTTAGCTGATTTAAGTGTGGTCCTCCTTGTCAAGGTTAAAAAGAAATTCAGGTTATGAAAACACTGTTATGCTATCATATTCAGGTTGTATATGGTCCTGTATTCGTGTATAATTTTATAATGTGTTAAGAAATTTAAATGCAACAGGATTTGATATTTTGAAATAATTCGACTGAAATGAATCAGATAATAATTCATAATAGCTTTTCTCAAAAGAGATACAATAAAATTCTCATGGCTTCTGCAAAAAGTATATATCATATTCAGGTTGTATACGGTCCTGTATTCTTGTATAATTTTATAATGTGTTGAGATATTTAAATGCAACAGGATTTGATATTTTGAAATCATTTGACTGAAATGAATCAGATAATAATTCATAATAGCTTTTCCCAAAAGAGATATAATAAAATTCTCATGGCTTCTGCAAAATGTATATTGCATTCTGTATATTTTGTAGAACTTGGCCTGCTACTTGGCAACAAAAGATGTGAATTACTTTCATTGTTAATCCCATTTTCTTTTCCTTTTCCTTTTTATCATGTAAAAATAAGTTTGAAAACGTTTCTCAAGTAAATATGTAGAGATCTCTCCTTTTTTTTTTCGCTATTTGTGTTCTATTTGCTCAATTGATCAATATATAATGTTTCCCCAAGCATATTTAAAGTAGAGCTGTTGAAGTGCCCGAATTTTGCGTTCGATATCCTGCTGCTACATATTCCATTTTCACTTGAGAGTTGACATAAAATTCTCCCGTGAAGGCTTTTAGGGACTCCAACTGAGGAACAGTGGCCTGGAGTTGTCTTACTGCGGGATTGGCATGAGTATCCACAGTGGAAACCTCAAAACTTGGCACGTGCAGTTCCGGCATTGGAACCTGAAGGCGTTGACCTTTTATCGGTAAATCAAAGCTTAACTTTGTAGTTAATTTAGGAAGCCTTGTGGCAGAATTTAGATTGTTAATTCAGGCTAAGTTGATGAGTGAAGTTGCAATCTTCATTTGATTCAGTAGATTTTGTTGTGGGTTTTCACCTGTTATTAAGATATGGATCTGGCTTTCTCAAATTATTAGTCCCAACAAAAGTGTATAAATTTGTCATGCCAATGCGGAAGTTCTCACTTATGTTATTAGATCAAGATATAAAACTATATAAAGTGTCATTTTCACTTTTTCTCTAATAAATTTCTGATATCACATCCTTCTCCGACTGATAGCAACCTTTACTCTTTTTGACGAGAACTTACGATTATTGAGGTATTTGTTCATTATTTTATATGATCTGATCATTTAAACTTGATGTATGATCATGTTTTCCCATCAATAAGTATTTAGACTTTTTTTTAGAATTAATGTCTGAGGTATTACAGTCTGATATTTGCATAAATGCTCCTCTGTGGTAGTTTATTATATCTTGGTTAAGATATAGTGTTGAGTTACCTAAAATAATTTTCTTGTCAACAACTATGTTTTGCAACTGATGATTGTTGCTATTTCCTGGTGCAAAAAATCTTTCAGAAGATGCTTCAATATGACCCAGCCAACCGGATATCAGCTAAAGCAGCAATGGAGCATCCCTATTTCGATTCCCTCGACAAGTCACAATTTTAGTGCCTACTACAATTCTGACGTGCTAAAGTCAGAGTAGGAGTTCTTCTTCAGTACTCGTGTTGTCATCACATCTGTTGTACACTTTTTCGTCATGGAGCAATGCATTGATCGATGCCTATCGTTGTGTAATGTTTTTTCTGTTAATTTCTCTTGACAAGAACTGATATTGCTTGCTTAACCTGTAGTTTGTACAGGACTCTTTTATTATTGATCGACCCACGTATCCTCGAGGTGCTAAAAGAACGCAACGAGGATACGAAGCACATAAACATACAAGCTTCTAAAATCCATCCGGATGCACAGTCACCCTCCACCCTCTGTTAAGTTAATACTCGCCAATATAACATCCAATGATATTTTAGTGATTGAATGTTATAAGCGAAATATTTAATGTAATGCTTTACATAGTCTATAGAGAACTATGTTATTTACTGGTTTATTTGATGTAATGTTTATATATATTCATTTTTTTTATTCTTTATATAGTATATAAGACTTAAGTTTGACTGTTCTATTTTGGTTGATTTTGATGATTATTTTAGACTCATAAACGAAAATTATGTACTGTCATCATGCATAGGTAAAATTATTAAAAACACATCATCTAAATAGTTATTTTGAGGGTTTTCTAGCTTTGCAAAGTGGTGCGAAGTATCAATCAATACGTAGGAGCTACTCGGGTGGTACATGACTGGATGAGTCTTTGGGGTGTTGTCTACGGTTGATTCGTTATCTTATTTCGTAGTAATATTATGTGGGCACTTGTTGAGACTTTTATTTGTGACGGATCATCTTGAATCTTTTATCGCATGATTGTTTAAAGCTTGCCAAGTATATGTTTATAATTTGTATTGCATATTAAGATTGTTACTTGTGGATCCTAAATTAAATCTTTTTTTAACTCATGTTTTCTTTTATAGGTCCTTAAGGGACTATAAGAGGCTTTGGAGTGGTTGACCCGCACGATTTAGGTAAAATCAGTTAAATTCATGATAGATGATATCAAAGTGAGATAAGCACATTTAAGAACACTTTGCATGTAAATATGAGGGACCTAGTAGGGGTATATTGAGAGTAGTCAGTAAGCATGATCATTTGGGGGAAACATACATAAGATGTAAGGAAAAGAGTTGCTTAAAGGTGCATGCATTCGAGATTGGCATTCAGATGATGGCTAACTCTTTGTGCAAGAGGCATCATAAGGACAAGCAAGTTGGGACGAATGCATAGCACCAAAAGATTGGGATGGCTGAGTTTAAGTTACGTCTCGACGTTGACAACCAAACTTGATGGTGTTGAAGGCAAATGAGGCGTTTAGTAAAATATGAGACCATGTGGTGGGATAGGTTGCTCAACAATAAAAAAAAATTGTACAAAGCTCTGTGAGGAGAATTGCTAACTCGAAGAATTCAAAACTTATGCAAGATCTTGTATGTGGACGATGAGCCATCTCTGACTATTCTAAAATGATTGAAACTTAACACCATAGAGCATTGAAACTTTCTCTTTGTTATGGGAAGAATATATTTGTAGGAGGTTGAAGTATGTAGTAAGTTCAACATATTACTAGGTCTTGAGAGGTGTATGGAGGGTTATACTGACGAATAATATACAGTTTGTTCAGCAAAACATAGTAATCTAAGAGGATGGTGGCCTCCAAACCTTTGGAAGGAAATGATACGAAAAGAAAAGTTACTCTAATAAGATAAATATCTAGGAAAGATAAGTCTCAGTCCTCCAAAGGGAGAATCATATGTAACGAACTACACATGTTGAGGAGGGGTACCTCAAGACAACAACTCCACAAAGCTTGATAGATCGAGTAAGTAGCGAGGAGTCATCGCATGAGGCAATGCATTAGTGGATGCATTGCGAGATCAAGTTAGAGAGCGACCCAAGGCAACACTAAATGAAGGCACACTTAGAATTAATGTGGAGATCAAACTCAATAGAGGGCTGACCTATGAAATGGTGGGTGCGAGAGCCACTATCAACTCAATGCAAACCAAGAAGCGGAGTAACTTGGGTGGAACTTGGAAAAATACCTAAGCCACATAAAGAGAGTTGACATATATGTCAGAACTTGGAATGGATGTACAAAGTTTTTTTTGGATAGAAGTGAAGGACATGAACTCTTGTGAGGAGTGGGAGCATGTTATTACATTAGTCCCTTATTCTACATGGTGCCAAAAATGAATAGAGTTTCAAAACACATGCATCTTATCTCTAAGATACATTTGACTGAGGAATTGAGGTAACTCAACTTACGGAGGCGTGGTTAGAGTCAGAAGGTCTTAGTATAAGACAAAAGGATATGGAGGTGGGTACTCTTGAAGAATATACTATAGTGTTGTTATTCGAGTTGTTGCAAAGGAATAGTGCACAGCCTAGGATCCAAACAATGACATACCAATTTTAACAAAGTCAGTAGGCTTTGAAAGATGCTATGCGATAAACTGTCCTAGAATTAGAGTGGATAAAGATCAATTGCTAAAGGACGAACACAATCGGAGGTGATGGAGGCCTTACGATGTGTCGGTTAAGGTCACACATGAAGAGATTATAGTTTAAGTTCATCTCACAAAGATTATAATACAATAGAGATGTCACCATGCGGTAACATAGTACGAGGAATCATGGTGAAATAGTTTAAGGCAATATGACACATAAGGGAGATGTCCCACGGGGGACTTGATTATATAGAGGTATAATTAGAGCTATTGGAAGCTCTACTTTAGTGAATAACATGACGACAAGAAGGACTATGAATTCAAGAAATGAATGTCATGACACCGTAGAGACGAGTCTTCCGTGCCTGCATCAAATTTTGCATTGAACGAAGCCTTAGTTATTAATATATATAGGTTATATACCATTAAGAGGGAATTCTGAGTGTAAGTACTAGTGAGTTCCACGAGGGATTTGATCATACGAAAGTATAATCAAGAGCTATTAGGAGCTTCACTTTAGTAAACAACATGATGACAATAAGGGCTATGAATTCAAGGAGTGAATGTCATGGTACCACAAAGACAGGTCTTTTATGCGTGCATCAAATTTTACATCGGATGAAACATTTAATTATCATCATATGGGGGTTGTGTACCACCGAGGAAGAATTCTGAGTGCAAGTACTAGTGAGTCCCATGGAGCAGCTAGAGAGTTGGACTACACTAGAATTCATATTCATTTAAAGGGGCATGGTAAGTTAGAGGATAAAACATACATTGCTATCAAGAAAGCAAAGAAGAATAGAATCGGTGCAAGCCCTACTACATGATGGCGAATGCCATATATGGAAATTACAGTTTGTCTTCCATCAACCAACAAGAACTACTTGAAGAACATATATATGTTGAAGCTGGTGGTTTAAAGGAGCGAGGAAGTGACGATGAGTTTAGATGGACTCATCTATCTAAAACTAAGCATCAATTAGAATGAAAATTGATTCGTAATAGTATCATAATGCTAAAGAGGCAGATCTATTGATTACAAAGAAAGAGATGTATATAAGGCTAAAAGGTAGAGTTTAAGGAACTTTGTAAGGTCAATGTCAACAAGCTTCTTATCAAAATAGCTAAAAGTAAAAAACTTTAGGTCGATATAGAAATACTTGACTAAGGAACGAAGTAGACAATATGCGATGTTACACCTTTTATACTCAGAAGAGTAAACGACAAAAATGATGGAGAAGACTGTATAATCCCAAAGGCGACCAAAACTGTTGGAGACTTGTTCCAAGTCGAGGTAAAGTTTTACTTTTTTTAGGCAAAACTTCTGCATTTTAGAAGTTTAAGGCAATGAGAAGGTAAATCACAATAGCTAACTCAATGCAATGAGTGCAAACACTTCAAGTGCTTCAGAAGTGTAAGCAAAAAGCATGTGAAGATTAGTGATCAAGTCGATGCATGAAGTACAACCCTTGAGAACGCGTACAAAGTGGAGTGATTTTTATCTTCTCAACTCTTAAAAAAATAAATAAAATCAAGTATTTTAATTTTCTTATTTATCTAGTAAAGGAGCTTTGTGTATGTTCAAAGACCATTCAAAGAAACTTAGTGGAAGAAATTTAGTTGTCAAATCTTCACCAATAGTGATCTGCGTTACCGAGAGTAGACTATCTACTTTATTTCCCAATAGAATATCAATCAAAAGTAAAAGTGATAGAAACTTACTTGGAGGTGACAACTAAGTAGAAGAGAAATCGATTGACAAATTTTTACAGTGGAAAGACCCAAAAAGCTTCAAAATCGATGAGGCAATATTTGTTAAAACTCCAATAGACATCCATCTAATTCAAGTGGCATGAGACGTTTGAGAGATCAATGCATAATAAGGAGGGTCTTTTTCTTCATCTGAATGATTTGTAGGAACCTACAAGGATCAACATAACTCAACTGATCGTACACTAAAATCAGAATCATTGGCAAGTTGAGGTAATATAGTATATCATAGTTTGACTACTTAATAAAAGCAGTGGAATACAATCGGGAGCCAAGAGGTACATTATAACTAGAGCAAAGGATTG
Source organism: Musa acuminata AAA Group (assembly GCF_036884655.1). NCBI lineage: Eukaryota > Viridiplantae > Streptophyta > Magnoliopsida > Zingiberales > Musaceae > Musa > Musa acuminata. The sequence continues at coordinate 2,212,944 of NC_088352.1, forward strand.
AATATTCAACAAAGGTGGGGAGATGCAGCACTCACAAAGGTTTCAACAAGGATGTCAAAGGAATAGATTGGGGAGAATGTCACGGACAAAACAGTAACTGAGATATTTGATGTAATGCTTATGTATATCTATGTCTTTCAGTTTTGTTAATGTTTTGCACAATATGCAGAGGGCTTGTACTAAGCTTGACAACCTCATTTTGATTGGCTTTGGCGATCGCTTTAGACTTGTAAATATAGACCGTATATAATCATTACATAGAGGTAAAACTATCTATAAATGGGCCATATAGATAATCATTTTAGAGGTTTTTTAGCTTCATAAACTAGTGTAGAGTATCAACCAATATAACACCAAAGAGTTACCCTGGTGGTACATAGTTGGATGGGCATTTGAGATATTGTTTGGGGCTATTTCGCTGTCTTATTTTATATTAGTGTCATATTGATATTTATGTGAACTTTTGATCGCAGTGGGCCACTTTGGACTTTTTGTTATGCGACAGCTCATAGTTTACGAAGTTTATATTTATAATTTACATTACATTTGCTAAAATTACTACTTATAGATCTCGAGTTTAATATTTTTTATAGCTCATCTTCTCTTTTGTATGATCATAAAAATTATATTTTAAAAAAAAAAGATTGATCATATAATTTAGATAAAATCATATAATTTTTTTTAAAAAAGATTGAACACAGTATCATATAATTTAGATAAAATCAACTTTAGGACTGACACAGTATCATACAATTTAGATAAAATCAAACTTTAAGTCCGTGACATCTTAACATCTAATGATATCTTGTGATTGAATGCTATAAAGGAGGATCTCATAAATACTCTTTGATTCTGTTTTCCTAATGATTTATTGGTTGATTTCCTTTCTTTAGTCGGAACATCTAAATTCACCATGTTGGATGAATTAATGGATATGGGAACATCAACCACCTACCATTCGCATTTCTTCTGACAAACCCACTCCAACTACGATGCTACTTTTGTAGTGTTCGCAATATATTTCACATTGCGTACTGCCTCGTAAAGAATCGTGACATCGACACACAAGTCTTGCTTTCCTATGTGGTCAAAATTGTAAAGGAAATATATCTTTGTCATGACGAGAAGAAGCCGACAAATAAAGTCAAGTAAGGTTTGATAATATGATATCGATGCACATTTATGATATGCAGCAAAAATCAAAGCTAGTGCTGAAAATTAAGATCGAGTTCAGTTGGGAAGATGAGCGGAAGTAGAAGGAAGCTTAGATTTCCTTCATAATAAAAATGGTCTTTATATCAAGACAATAAAATAAATATGGTTTTCTTTTCTTTGGGAAAAGGAAAGCAAGAAGATTCCAATCATAAACTATAGGAAGAACAGCTAAATCTTTTTTTCTCTAATTAAAATTTCTCTATAGAAAACTCTGAACTGAGATTTAATTATTCAGTAATGAAAAGGCAAAAAGAAAAATATTCTTTAAAAGAACTTATTATGATTATTAATTATACATTGTAATTATTATTGCTAGCAGTATCTAAGAGTTTATTGGAAGGGTTGTTGGCAGATACATGTCACTAATGCAACCACACCGCCCCCCATCTCACATAGATTGCTCCTCTCCCCCCCCCCCCACTCACCCGACCACTATTAACTCCCGCCATACCTCCCACTCCACGCGCCCGATCCTACTCGAGCCATGAAGGTCTCCGGCGAGAACAACGGCCACCTTCCCTCTCCCACCGACGCCCGCCATAAACTGGAACGCCGACGGCGGCGACGCAAGCTCTGCTGCCTTCTCTGCCTCCTTATCCTCGCCCTCCTCATCATCGCCGCCGTCGTCCTCGCCCTCACCGTCTTCAAGGTCCGCGACCCGACGATGGAGCTCGTCTCCACCACCGTCTCGGGGGTCTCCCCCAACATCAGCCTGTCCTCCCTTCGCGTGGAGTTCAACATCACCCTCGACCTGGCGGTGCGCGTCCGCAACCGCAACTACGCGTCCTTCGCCCACGCCTCCGGCGGCCACACTCAACTCCTCTACCGCGGGGCCGAGGTCGGGAAAGCCAGGGTGGAGCCCGGGCGGATCCCGGCGCGGGGGACGGAGCTCCTCCGCCTTGCTCTGGAGGTGGAGGTGGACCAGCTCGCGACGGATCTAGGCAGCCTCCTGGCGGACGCCGCCTCGGGGGCGGTGGCGTTCGACGCGGAGACAAGGATGCCGGGTCGGGTCACCTTGCTGGGCTTCATAAAGCACCACGCGGTGGCCACGTCCGACTGCCACGTGGTCATCGGCGTCCCCGACCTCAGCGTGCAGAGCCAGGAGTGCGCCATGAAGACGAAGCTTTAACCTCACGAGCGGTGGGCGGAAGCTGCTGTGACTACTATTCGTGTTGGCTTTTCTATTATAGAGATTAGCTTTTACGCATATCATCTTCCATATAGCTTTGAATACACGTGTACACTTTTTAGATGTGTCGTATGTATACGCAACCGATAGGTGGTGGATACTTGGATACAGTCGCACTGTACATATATTCCATTAGATGGTTTTAAAGGTAAAATTGAATTCATATTTAATATAAATTATCAGGTAAACATGAAACCCAATGAGTGAATTCCAACGAGCCAATTGCCGGTCCCTATTAACCATGAAATGGAAGTTGGATTTGATACTCGAGTAATTAATTAATTAATTAATTGGTTTTGGTTTCATGTTTTATGTGATTATTATATTATTCAATGATAATGTTAAGAACATTATTGAAACGACATATGGATTGAGATGGCTCCAATCTCAATGCTAGAGAGACGGCCGTATGAGCGAGAAACTATTGGTGTTTTGCACTAGTTGTTTTATGTCCAGACGAACGATGTTAAACTCTAATCCAAGGTTCGATTGTCAGGAACTCTAATCCAAGGTTCAAATGTCAGATCCTTCAATCATTTTCAACTATAAAACCTTCTCAACCATAGAGGGTTGAGGATTGTTAGTGTAAATAACTTTAAGCCGCGGTCTCGGGATCGACGCGGCTTGGTTCAGGTCCGAATGATGAGGGATCTTCCTGGGACGACCCTTGAGACTGCAGAAGACCGACTACGGTGGTCCGATCGCGAAGGGGTCATCGTTTCCTCCGAGAGGGGCTCCTCGTCTGGGCGTTTAGTGGGAGGCCTCCGTCTTCGCACCTGCACACAGGTCGGGTCGGGAGAGCTCGGCCCGACCCCTCCGACGATCAAGTTGGTGAATAGTCGCAGGGGGTTTTTTTTTTTGTTGTCCTCATTCTTCCTCGGAGCGCGAGAGTTTTTATAATGAAGGTTACCGTTGCCTGATGTGTCCGCTCGCAGGGAGCAAGATCGTACTCCTGGTAACGTCTGACATCGACGTTGGCATGGCGTGAAGGATCGAGCCTGAGCAGGATGTTAATGTGTCTCGATCGACGTTCCGATCCTTGTTGACCAGGTGATGTGAGGTCAACAGAGACGCGATGCGTCATCTGAGGTAGCTGACGTCAACCTGAGTCTTATCGCCATTATTACCCTCATCAAGGATATTGATCACTCTTATGACCAAATCATCCATAATAATAAAAGTGAGGGATAAGTTTTCACAAGCAACAACTTGAATGATTACCGATCCAAATATCTTATTTCAAGAAAAGAGTAATATTGATTTTAACACAAATTCTAACACATCATCCTCTCTCAAATTTGAGGGATGAATGATGTATTTTAAGGGGACGATAAAAAAGAGAAATTAGATAAAAAAAAATTATTTCTCATTCTAATTTTTCTTAAGGAGTCTCCGAAGACGAATCCAAATATGAGCAATATCTATTCTAATCGTTATCGATTAGAACGTGGACCGTCAAAAAATAAGTTAAATGATGTCACCCTAAAGATTTCAAGGACCATTAGTGAGAAAAATAAAACAAAAAGAAATCTGCTTACATGTTTAAATCCGAAAGAGACTTAGAAAGAGACCAAATCTTAGGAATAAGATTTCCTAAAACCTATAGAGAAAAGGGACGGACAAAAATGATGGATTGAGGCTAAATATCATTGTATTAATGATGGTGATAAAAATATTATAATACGATTGTTTAACGCAAGAGTATGAGAAGCTAACCAGCCTTAAATTGAGAGGAGAGAAGAGAAAGAAGAGATTTGCAAGTTTTGCAACTCTTCTTCTCCTTTACGGTCACCTTCCTAATATTTTATGAATTGTATAACCTTCCTAATATTTTCTGAATTCTATAATCTTAAAATTATCTTAAAAAAATATTCAATAGTAGCGATAAGAAGAAGAAGACCCAAAGATAATAAAAAAGATATTCCCCTTGCCTTCCAACTTATACCGATAGCTATGTTGTTCATATGGAGAAATCTAGGGACAAACAGAAAATCTCTCGTAGTGGAAGAACAGAAAATAAAAATATCAAATTTCTCAAAAAGTTATTTATCGTCGTGCAAAGATGTATACATAAAACCCACAAAACTTAAATCTACATGTGAGATAATTGTATTTTACCTAAGGAGATCGTATATCTCTTAATCTCTAGAGATCCATAGGAGAGGGTGAAGGAGGTCAAGCACCGTTGTCTCTAACAGTGATCCACATAGTAAGGCTACAACGATACTCCTCAAATTGCTACCTAAATCTCCATATCTAGGGAGGAGAAGATGAGAGGAGAATAGGATGTGGCAACCAAGAAGCCTCTAGCCTATGGGTCTTTGGTTTCGTCTCATGTCAACTAAACCTTAATGGATCATGTCTTATTGGATATTGAATCTTCATCCAACTACCAATGCATATTAGATTAGTGGATCTATATCCAATAATCTCTCATTGATAATTATTTAATCTCATCCATAGGATCAATAATTCATAGGCTTATTGGATATCCAATAAGATAGAGACTCTAGTGGATATCTTATATTCAAGCCTCTACTCGTCGCAATGCCTATCATATATATGTGACCCTCTGGGCCCAATATCGAGTTGGCCGTAAGTCATACCTGTTAGAATTCATTCTAGCTCAACGAATTATTATCTTTATAATAATTCACTCGACTCATCGACTATGAACATACTAAGCCCCCAAACGGTATAAAGAAATCTAATCCTTTGGACCTATATGTCCTCAGTTACCGTATACATATAGTCCATCATCTATCTAATATCTCAGAGATCATATACCGGACATGGTGCTATCAGACCCATACAATTTCTACTCGAGTCTCGCACTAATCGGATTCTCCCGGAAAACTCTTTCTCTCTCAATACGAATAACCCTAGCTATGGATTTACCTGAGCAAGAACATATGAGATATTCCTCTCATGACACCAAGAGCATATGATCATCTATCGACACTCAATAGCCCTCGTAAGGTTTACTGTCACTCTCGATAACCGGTTGTGTTATATATGGAACACTTCCAAACCTATAAGTTTGGTATCAAATAGTGAAGTACTTATATAGGACATCCTTAGTATCTCAAGTCTAACAGAATCATTGTCTGTCAATGAGGTATTATTAACCATCCAGCATTCCGTGAGCGGATCAATCAATGAACTCATTCTTCAATAAGCACATACACTGTAGCCCTAGTGACTCTACACGAGCAACTATAAGACCAACTGCCTTCATCATATGGACGGGTATACAACACACCAGTCTGTCCGATTATCTCGATGTCCCTCTCAAATAAACTATGACCAGGATTATTTAGAGTCTGTGTTTAAAGATGAATTAATCTCATTACCGTGATCTCATCACGATATGATTCTAATTACACATTATGATAACAAATATATATATATATATATATATATATCAAATAATATAATAAAAAAATACGTTACATATGTCATCATTCAACAAATCAGGTTCCATAAAAAGAGGATACCAAAAACAATGATATATGATTTATCGAGAGTGTTATAAAAAATAACCTATATTATTATACATCTATAAGTCCTATATCATATTTTTAATTATATTACTTTAAATCTTATAGTTAACTCTTTTCATTTTATATGTGTCGAAACTTTCATGCCAATGATAATATCGAATCGACGGATTATCAAACCTAAACCTAAACCGAATATCGATGTGATGAAATCAGTCACTTTAGCCGACTTGCTCCGATCAGATAAACAATCTTCTTGGTTTGTAAATCATATAATAGTTGACATTAAACAGCTCACGCTGCAACTCATTGTTATCTTGCATTGTTTTAGATAAACTAACCTAACAACACATTAGTTGTCACGAAATCTATAATAAAGCCAATGAATGTTGTATGGGTGAATCAGTTCTCTCACAAGATGTTTCTGTAACTCTTCAAAATGATTTAACTAAGTCTGTCTTTTGGTGGAGCTACCAAGTCTTAACGGATTTTTTATTTTTAATTATTTTATTATTTTTGAAAGAAAAATAACAACGATGTCAAATAATTTACTGTTATTCAAATAATAGACTGTTATATTACTTACGGGAACAGATATGTAAAATTGAAGGAATTGTATGTATCAACACTCACTATAAATGAATCTACGATCAACTTATAAATTATATTTACATAAATATTCTCATACTTCACTCAGTTTCCAGAGACATTTAACATCATCAGAATCTAATCTCCGAAGATGGTTATTGGGTGTGTTTCCTCCCAATTAACATCACACCGCGTGCAGTGGTCTGCTCGGATGATCTGCTCTGTTCATCACGTTCATGCACGCATCGCAAAGAGAACTTGGTGTGATGGCAGAGGATGTCCGATGATGACTCGATTGGTAAACAAACCCAAAATATTTGGAAATACGAAGACCAACGAATCCAAAATGTTTATTATTAAGTTGATTAATTAATCATTTTAACAAAGATAAACAAGTAAATGAATGACCAGACCAAGTCCAACCTTTTACTCCATTCAGTCAACGTTCCTTCCTCCACATAACTCAAAGCCGACATCTTCTATCACGATCCCAAATCCACTCCTCCTCGCCTCCGCAGAACTAATCGATTCGATCGCAGTGATAGAATGCTCCGCCGCCACAGCTTTTGCCTGTTGCCCCCGACGCTCCTCTTCCTCCTCCTCACTTCACCCGCCCGCTTCGCCAACTCCGCCACGTGCCCATACGACTTGGACTCCGCCTCCCACCTGATTTCCCCCGCCTGCTACGCCAACGCCTCCGCCGCTTCCGCCGCCACCAACTGCTGCTGGTACGTCTACACCGCCTACACCTTCGCCGCCGTCCGCCACGCCAACCGTACCGGCACCGCCTTCCTCCCCCCCGCCGTCGCCTCCGCCTGCTCGGCTTCCTTCGCGGCCGTCCTCGTCAGCCGCGGCCTCGTCAACGCCTCTCTCCTCTCCTCCGCCTCTTGCGACCTTGGCTCGTCCCTTCTCGCTGCCGCCGGCCGCCCGTGCCAGTTCCCCGCCGTCCGGGGCATCCGCTCTGCCGCCGACTTCACGCTTGCTTCCCGCCTCTGCGCCTCCCCTACCGCTGGGGATCTCTCCCCCGACGTGGGCACCGCATGCCCCGCGTGCCAGAACGCCGTCATCTCCGCCACCTTCGCGCTGCTCAACGCCACCCACTCCAAGGAGTTCGTCCCCTGCGGCGTGGCCGCCACCATCGCGGTCTGGACCCCGTTCCAGCCGTCCCCGCCCCGGTTCGCCTCCTACGCCCGTTGTATGCTCCAAGTCCTCGAAAATGTCGGTGGCCTTGGCACCGACAACCTCATCCCTTCGCCCCCGCCTCCCTCCTCCGTCCAAGCTCCCGTCTCCACGCCCTCCTCATCCTCCGCCTCCAGATCCATCAAAATCGCCGTCGGCTCCGCTTCGGCCGGCCTCGTCTCCATCGCGGCGATCGTCTTTCTCGCCTTCAAGATCCGCCGGTCCACCGCGGTCACCAGCAACATGAAGGACGAGAAGGAGCCGCCGCCGTCTTCGACCGCCGCGTCCCCGCTCCCCACGGATGGTCTCTACATCTTCACCAAGGCAGAGCTAACGGCGGCCACGAACGGGTTCGACGACCGCCTCCTCCTCGGCGAGGGAGGCGCCGGTAAGGTCTATCTGGGGAGGCTCCCCAGCGAGCAGCCCGTGGCCATCAAGCGCATTAACCGGGAGCAGAAGGTGGCCGAGTTCTATGCCGAGGTGGCCATCCTCGCCAAGCTCCGCCACCGCAACCTCGCGACCCTCGTCGGTTACTGCTTCGGCGATCGGGAGCACGCTCTGGTGTACGAGTACATGGCCGGCGGCAATCTCGCGCGCGCCCTCTCCTCCGGTGAGCTGACGTGGTGGCGGCGCGTCCGAGTGGCTGTCGACGTGGCGGAGGGGCTCGCGTACCTGCACGGGCTCCCCGAGGGGGCGGTGATCCACCGGGATGTGAAGCCCACCAACGTGCTGCTCACCGACGCGGGGCTGGGCAAATTGTCCGACTTCGGTGTGTCGCGTGTGGTGCCGCCGGGCGGCAACCACGTGTCGACGGAGGTGATGGGCACCCTGGGGTACGTGGACCCGGAGAGCTTCCCGGCGGGGCACGTGTCGGAGGCCACGGACGTGTACAGCTTCGGGGTGGTGCTGCTGGAGCTCGTCACCGGGATGCGGGCGGTGGTTCCCACCCCGACGGGCGGGGCGGAGTCCATCGTCCACGCGGCGCGCGCGTCAGCTGGGTGGTCATCCGACGGCACGGGGCCGTCGGTGGTGGACCCCAGGCTAGGGGAGGGCTGGGACCGGGCCACGGTGGGGGCGGTGTTCGAGCTGGCGTGCCGGTGCGTGCGCCCGCGCAGGGAGGAGCGGCCCACGATGCGAGAGGCGGCGGCGGAGCTGGCAGCCGCGCTCGCCGACCTGGAGGCGCGGACGGGGGGCGCCGAGGAAGCGGCCACCTCCCCGCCGCAGCCGCCACCAAACGAGTCCCCTGCGCCGCCCTCGGCGTCGACGGGGTCCCCGCCGTCGTCGGTGCACGCTTGGTCGATTTGAATCGGACCGGGGTCCCGCGTTTTGTTGTGGCTCCCACACGTTTGGTTGCCTCGGCTTCCACCGCAACGCAAAGGCGGTTGCAGTCGATCCAATAAAAAGGCGGTTGCAGTCGGCTTACACAACTCTTCGGTTAAGTTGTACTTATCCAAAACGAAAGCAGATCGCTACTTGTTATTGTAAATAACTTTAAGCCCTCGAGACTGACGCGGTTGGTTCGGGTTCAAATGATAGGGAATCTTCCTAGGACGATTCTTGAGACTGCAGAAGACCGACTGCGGTGGTCCGATCACGAATGGATCACCGTTTCCTCCGAGAGAGGGCTCCTAGCTAGGGCGTTTAGTGGGAGGCCTCCGTCTTCGCATCTGCACTCAGGTCGAGTCGAGATAGCTCGGCCTGACTCCTCTGACGATCAAGTTAGTGAATAGTCGCAGGGGTTTTTTTTGTTGTCTCACCTCTCCACCTCGGAGCGAGAGGGTTTTTATAGTGAAGGTTACCGTTGCCTGATATGCCCGCTCGCAAGGAGCAGGATCGTACTCCTGGTAACGTCTGACATCGACGTTGGCGTGACGTGAAGAATCGAACCTGAGCAGGATGTTAATGTGCCTCGGTCGACGTACCAGTCCGTGTTGAATAGGTGCTGTCAGGTTAACAGAGGCGCGAGACATCATCTGGGGTAACTGACGTCAACCCGAGTCTTATCGTCATTATTATCCTCATCACTACTTGCATCATTGTTTTTGGTGCAGTATAGCCGGGGACAGACGATACTAAGCCTGATGTGACGAAGATCGACTTCGAACAACAGCCCCCATTCCCAAAATGAGTCCCCATCGCTGCGTTGAATACTGCAGTTGGTGGACGGGAGGCGGAGGCGAAGACCAAAAGCATAGCCTCTCCGATCCCATCCATGGCCACTGACCTTAATGGCGCTGCCACTGCCAACCAACTCCCGCCCCACCTATCACCCAACCGTAATCGTTAGGAGATCGCGACTTCCATGGCTCGGATGACGGAGATCATCGCATCCGACGAGGCCGAAGCGAAAGGATCGATATGGGAGCTTTGAGGAGATGCATGTGAGGCAATGAACATCGTGAAGTGATGCGTACGACTTGTTGTCGTCGAAGTTAAACGAGGATATGGGCCCCTGTACGATGGATGGTTATGGTACCTGTCCTTTTGTTCAGTGTAAGATGCGGCGTACACAACACCACTTGTTGGGTATGTCATTTAGATCAGAAGCATCATATTCCACGTGGCAAATTAACATTTCAGTGTCTAAGGTATAGTGTGCACAATTATGAGACCAAAAGGTTAAGCCCTGCCATAAGAACATAATACGCGTATTATGTAACATTTGAATAAAAAATATTTTTTTAAAGAACTTACATTTCAGTTTCTTGGATTATTGAGTGATTAAGGCAAAATTTGATTGATAACGAATCAAAAATAATTCTGAGAATATTTCTCTTTCTCTTCGCTCTCTCTAGACTTGGACAAACAGATGGACTTGAATCGAGTCGAGGATGGAGCGGCAATGGTTTATTATTATTGGAGGAAGCTGCTCAGGTCTTCTTCCCCATCCTTCATCGTCCCTCACGGGGGTGACTTCAGCACCTACGCCAATCTCGGAGCTCAGAATCCACGTCATCCCTGTGATTATAATAAAGTGTCCGGAATAATGCCATATCATATCAAACTTTTAATTTCAACATTAAGAATAGGCGTCCTCAAGTGCAAGAAAAAGGTCACTTTTAACTCAGTAGGATGACCGATTACAACATCACCAGTTGAGGTGTTTGCTGAGATGACAACCGTAGTCGAGCAGTAAATCAAGCTCAAGTTGCACGTTACATGAAATTAGATACATCGATGAGCGTGTAAAATCGCATGAGTGCCCACAAATTGATTGATCTCAAGAGTAAAGAAACAAAACGCACACCTTTCATGGTCGCACCTTCACGAGACAATGAGCGTATGTTGAAAGATTCAGAAACACAAAAACAAAGAACTATATGATAGAGATGGTGACAGGAGCATATGTTGATATCAGCAGCTTCATTGAATTCTGGCGCAGAAGCACAAGACAGCTGAAACCGACTGCAAAATGTATTGCAGCTAAAAGATAGACCACCATCTCCTATTTCTATCTGCTGGAGAAGTGGAGCCCCGTGTTTGATGGAGATGACGCTCGCTAAAGTTGCTTCCCTGAGTTCTCCCATAAACCGCAGGTTTTCTTAGCCAGACAACAAGAACGAAACCGACCAAACTAACAATTGGAGCGGCCGCAAGAAACATCCATCTGCCTCTGCTGCTCTCTCCACTTGATCTATTCGCCTCCTCGACAGCACCCTCTAAACTATCATGCTCAGCTCTTGCATTACTAAAATCACGAGCTTCATCGGTCTCCAGTTCTGTAAATGCTTCATAGGTTTCCTCAGCCCTGTCTGGGGGCCAAGACTCATGCCTTTCATTTCTGTTCAGGTCCCTTTTCGCCTCCTCATAATCTGGATCATCAGTTGGAAGCTCATATCTGCAAACTGGGCATGAGTTCCTTATTTTCAACCATGGTAAGATGCAGAAAGGATGATATAGGTGCATACAGGGAAGCTGCTTTGCTTCTGTATTTATAGGCAACGGGTCCTTGCATACAGCACAAATCTGAATACCATTATTCTCATGGTCATCAGAAATGACTACAGACGGGAGAATTCTCACCGAGGACACTGCTGCAGGAGGTGCCCCGCTTGAGCCAGCAGCCTCTGCAAGCTGCTCAAGCACCTCGTCATCAAGATAATCTCCTGGGTTCCCAACATATGCTCGTCTTAGTTCCACTACGTCTAAGTCAGCATGTCGAGATTGAGTTTCTCCTTCCGTCTGCTGGAACCAGGAACCATCTTGGGCACCTGCCATACCACTACCACTAGGACTAAAATTAGCATCCTCAAATTGCTGATGTGTGTGAACAGACCTATTTGCTTCAACCAAATTTGTGCCTATCCAGTCACCATAATCGTGATCATCACCAACATTGTCATATCGGGCATCAAATTCAAATAAATCGAGTCCTGCATGCATTGGATCAATGTCTGTGTCAGTGGAAACATAGCTCTCATTCTCAAGTTGAAAAGACATTTCTCTATCAAGTATGCTATGTGTATCCAGGGAGGCATCTGATTCTCCTCCATAACCACCAAAACTAAAACTGGAGTCAGTTTCACCAAGCACCAAGTCCGATTGATCAAGAGCATCATTGTCATTATCAGATAACACATTGTGCCATCTCAAAGACCTGCTCCGAGCTGCGTAATAGCTCACTCGTCGACGAGCAGGAGTATCACCCCCAAGTTGTGCTTCACTATTCTGGTTGGCCAAGTTAATCAGTTGGGAAAATCTGCGAGAGAATGAATCCTCCATTGGCTCTGAGCTCTCAAACCTGTCTCTCCTTCGATGTCTTATCCAACAAATATTTCATACGGTTATATTTGTTTGAAGCTATCATTAACCTCTGCCTCCAAAGAAAAAGCACTTCTGAAGAACAAGCACTGCTCCTGACTGTATGAAATGCTGAGATAAACTGCTAATTTTATTGTGAATGATTTAACCAAGATTAGCAACTTAAGAAGAAAAATATGGGTCAACCATTATCTCGACTCACAGATAATCACATATAATTCTTAATAACAAGTCGAAACAAATGACTAGAAAGAACCAAAGAGAGAAACAAAACATATAATTTTCAGTTTGTAAGTTGTGAAGCAAGACAGGAGAAAAGAAACTTGAGACTCTTTCATTAACAAGAATGTTTTTCATGAAATATCAAATACCATGCACTTGATCTGATACATTACTTGCAGAAACAAATCTCTATCAGTAGGCTCATAGTTATAAGGTGGTTTTCAGAAGTAAAATCCACCTGATGTCAAGATCAACCATTGAACAAAGACAAATGGCTGGCATATATAAATCCCCAAATTGGTGAAAGAAATTGAGATTGTCTAAAACTACAGCATTAGGATTAGTCCTTTTTTCTCCTGAGACACTCTTCATTTCTACTTCTTGAAGGCATTAAAAGAATAGCATCTTATATGTTCAGAAACATGTTACTTATTAAAAGCATCATGATTAGTGAAAGTGCAGAACTGAGAGAAGGATTGTCTCATTGCTTTTCTTCCAGAAAAGATCCAACATTTTGAGTATTCACATGTTTTCATGGCATCTTAACTCATCAGTCCTCAGTCTTTATAGTAAGTATTAGAAGCATCCTAGCTCTATATCTGAATTTTTCATGAGAAACTTCATCTATACTTAACCAAAATTATTATAAAAAAACAAGATACCCTAGGGCAGAAAATGAAATACTGCTAGTGCAAAAGGGAAAAAACCATTCTCAAGATTCAAAAATTAGGGAACATATCAGTAATAGAACGATAAAGAACTAAATGCTAGGCAAGAGAAAAGCCTCCAACTTCATTCTTCACCATTGTTAACAGCATACAACTAACAGAATGATGCAAAAACTACTCTTACTAGAAAAAGAGAGAATTTAGCAGATAAGTTTTATAACATTAATAGATGGCAAACATAATAACTCTAAACTTGCGATTTAGCTTGCTTAAGAAAGTGCATCTTTGTCAAAGGCTAAAAGACATCATCTTCTGCAGTAGTTTTCTTTCACAAAATATTTTAAACTGCTCGGCTTATATCCTTCATCAATAAGCACCTTGAGTATCGACGAAAACTACATCTTAACTGTCTATTCAAAAATCAGCATAATACTTTCACACTGTTAACATGTTGCACCGTCTTGGCAACATGGCCAACAGAGTAAGAATCCAGGCAGAACTTTTGAATTATCCTCAATAGAATGCATAGATATGAGAACCGTATACAACAATAAGATTCTTAGACTAAGCCAATCCAAATGCGAAATGTTCCATCTTCGATTTCAACAACTTTTTATCAAATTATAACAAGCACAAAAAGAAAATCTTACTTTGAACTACAAATGGTGCATAGACATTTTAATTGTCTTGCTTTGAACCCTATATTTGAAATGTCTAATGCCACAAAAAATCTAATTTTTCCCATCCATACATTATTTAAACCCCGAAGGTAGTTGGCTCTTGATTTAAACGCCTTAGGATTCGTATTGTAAACGCCAAAAGTTCCCCGTTTGCATCCTTTGCTGTGAATAAGAGCTGCTAACCCGAGCCAAATCAAAATAGGGATCCAATAAAATTACGCCCTAGGATTTCTTATCGTCTCAGGACTATTTTCTATCAACAACACAAACATTAAGAACAACGACACCAAAGAAATTCGTGGAGGTTGAACCCTAACAACGAAATCAGACATTGACCACAACGATCGAGGGATACCATCCCTTTCCTCAAATAAACACTTGACCAAGGGAACAACTACAGCCGGACATCAAAATCCGAGAGTTTACCTCAGCGCGGTTGTGCTACCATTAGACCGCCCCGGATGAAGAGCAAGGGTGTCGATCGAGCCGCTAAAAATCCGAAAACCATGGAGTGGAGACAGGAACGGAACGTATCGACCAAAATGCCGAGTGGGAAACGAAGATTTGCTTACTGGAGGAGATCTGTGAACTGGGCGGGGAATCGAAGTCGCAGGACGACGGAACCGGATCGGAAGATATCGCAAGGTGACGGAAAGTAACGACGTTTACTGCTGCCGTGAGAAATAAGATATGCCAATATAAACGCTGCCGGTGGTGCCCTGCGGCTGTGTACGGTTCGGTTCGGTCTGGTTCATCTACAAACCGTTTTGTTGTGGCTCTCAGACCAAATCAAACCGTTTTGATAGGTCAGGATGGCTTGCGGGCCGGTTCGGTTCACCAGCAAACCCTTATCGATTGTTGAAAATGTGCCAAATCTGAATTGAAATGTCTCAATATTTAAAATGAAGTCAACAAATTAGACAATCATTATCATTTGATTGTATAAACTTGAGGTAAAATTATTGAGCATTATTACACAAAGAAAAAAAATCATATTGAAAATGTACCAAATCTGAATACAAATATCTTGAAATTTAAATAAAAAGAATAACAAATTACAGAGTCACTATCATATTATTATGATCACTTTAGTTGGCAAATTGGAGGCAAAAAAGATAACATAATCGATTAATCATGAGTGTCAATAGACGCTAATTCAATCTAAAAATTTAAATTGATAGATTATGGATCATAATCATTGATATTTATTGCTTGAGTCTTATTTTTTTAATTTTTCTTCATACATTAATATTTTATAATATCTTTTCTCTATTCATTTATATTCAATCGTCTCTTTATTATTTATAAATCATAGCTTAATAGATAGTGCAACTAATTCTAAGCTTTAGTTTTTTTGGGTATAATTAACTTTATCCATAAGTACAAGTTTGATTATAGTTATCAAGCTTATGTTGGCTCAATTTTTTTATTCATATCATTTTTCAAAAATCTTCATTTTGTTAGAAATCCATTAATGGTAGTGTGAATCAAACTAGTTAGTATTGACATATCAAGTCAGATACTAATTTAATTTAAAAGCTTAGGATGATAAATTATATATCAAACTTAATATATATCATTGAATTATTCCTTTAGTTTTGTTTTTTATTTCTCTTCCCACGTCAATATTTTCTACCAGAAATAAATAAAAAGCTTTATTATTCAAGTAGATCACGAAGTGTTCACCATTCCGAAGTTTGTGTATGATGTATGTATGTATATGGAGTTCAAGCTCCGAAGTTTGCATCTGATGCCGTCTCTGCCGGCTTCCGGACTTCCCTAATGGTTAATTAGCTCATCGACACGATCTTGCTCCGACCGCATGAAGGAGGAGGGTGTGTTGGTGATGAGGTCAGACGGTAGCTACCACAGGTCCAAGAACGGAGGCCATGGGGTACGTGGGCTTCTTCGTCAAGCTCCAGTGCAACATCAGGCTTTACTTGTTGATGCCGTAAGGCAAGGTGCAGCGCCAGGAGACCTACGGCGGGTTCTGGCAAGCTGGTGGATTAATTGTTGCCGTCGAGGAAGGCGGCGGGCGCCGGAGCAGAGGGATCAAGGTTGTCAACCAAGGCGTTCGTTTTGATACTTTAGCAAGGTCGACCATACCGAAACGTACCACCCGATACGGGCGGTACGTACCGATTCAACAGATTATCGATACACGGACCACCCGATACCACTACAGTCCTATACTATAACACTGCTACAGTATAAATAAAATATTAAATTATTTGATACAACACATGATGTACCGTTCGATACATCCTGATGTACCGCCCGATACATCGTACCGTTCGATACATCCTGATGTACCGCCCGATACATCGTACCGTATCGAGCCTGGGTCGAAACACCGGTATGATATAATATGACGAACCTTGCTTTGGAGACGAAGAGACAGCAACAGAGGCCAGGTTTGAAGGCCACAGAGGAGATTAGTGTGTATATGTATATATAATACATGCAGTAATTTTGACTGTAGGATGAGATGAAACAAAGAAATTTCTTAGTTTTTGAACAAGAAAGAAAGCCACCACTTGATAAAGGCAGAAAAGTAAATATCTTTTTCTATAATATCTGAAAATTATAACTTTTTTGTTGTTTATAAACAACCCAAATTGATTTTGAATAATTAGAAAAATACTATGGGACATGCATTGACTAATGAAAATAAAGCTTTACTTATATAAAGACGTTTTCCCATAAGGGTAAGTCTTTCCATTGCAAAACTATGTGGAGATTTGGCATTACATTGACCTCTCTTTCTATCTTTGGCAACATCCCTTATATAAAAGGAGCACACTCGCGGCCATTGCAAGCCTATCCCATGGTCTTCTTCAAGGGAATATGTGAATTCTGCAGAGGACACACCTCAGTATCCAGTGAGTAAATTAGTGAAGTATTGTGTACTTTCATCACTTCCAATCACAAATACCACCGCCATGATCTGGCTGAAACAACACCACCTTTCCAGGCAATGCTCTGAAGAGAGCCGTGACAATTAATTTCCACATATATATAGAGAGAGAGAGAGAGAGAGAGAGAGTGCATCTTGTAGAAATAGAAAAAATATTCTGAAGAACCATATGCAGACGGCACTGATAGCATTTAAATTAAGTTGTAGGTCTGAATGAAACTGTACTTTCACTGTTGATCCACGAGGAGCATCCTGAATCTTTTCAGATCTGTGCTACTGTCGTGGAGACATCAGTGCGAGGCCTCGAAAAAGAATCTACAAGTGCAGGTTTTAATTATACCCGGCTCAAGTTTCAAGATGGTAGAGATCAAATGGCAGGAGCACGTTGAAGGTTTCCCATAAGTGAGAGGGGCTGCAAAAAGCTACAACGCATAAGTATGATTTCAAGTTCCCACTCAAGCATAATGAAAGGGAGGATTTATATTAAGCTCGGATGAGGATAGGGGAGCTTTTCTATCGCTACCTGCTGAATTCCTGGAATGTTGCTTCCTGCAACTCAAGGGGAGAGAGCCAAAAACAAAGAAGATAAGGAGGAGGTGGAATGAGTCAGTGGATCGAAGGATCAACGGGGTAAAGAAGAGCTTAGAAGATGAGAAAGAGGGAGCTCCCTTCAGTCCAAGTATGGAATGGAAGAGAGAGAATAATCTCCCGCATCATTCACTCATTCACAGAGTAGCTCAGCTTTCTACTGAGTGTTTGAATGAATGAGTCGGCAGTTGATTCAAACCCCAGAGCCATCCATGAGTGGACTGAAGGAAGCTCTCTCAGACACATTTCTCAGGTTCTTTTGTGTCATCCACACACATAAAACACAAGACAGAAGATGTGTTCCCATGATCAGTTAAAGACATCATCAAATTGAGTTTGTTCTTCTTGGTTTTCCTCAAAAATGAAAGAAAATTTCCATATTCTTATAAAAAACAAAGATTTATTATTATTATTATTCTTCTTCTTCTTCTTCTTCTTCTTCTTCTTCTTCTTCTTCTTCTTCTTCTAATAGAGGCAAAGATAGAATTGGATCAAGAAATAGTAGGGTTCTACAGGATAAAATTGTAAGAAAATTATAACAAAATAGCACAGCCTTACCGTATTACTTACTCAGATTCAAGGTGCATAGATTGCAAAGCAGAATCTTTTTGCAGTCTTGCCTGTGTCTGAATAACACAAGAAAATATCTTTTAGTGTTTGCTCATATAACATCTGCTGATGTTTGCTTTTGATCCTTAAGAACTTGCAAATGGATTAGCAAAACACTTATAGAAGCATGCGATCTGTGTATCTAACTTATAGGGAGAATTAATATTATGAATTCAGATCTAGGTAACACACATTGCTATGGAGAAGAAGAAGTAAAACAACAATCATGATGAACGCAAGATAATTTCATTGTGTGGTAAATGACATAGTGAAAGTATAGTTTAGCCTTTCTTCCCATTACTGAACTTGATCCAACACAAAACACTGGTGGCTTTCTTCAAGTGGCCAATTTCAGGCATAAATGGTTGAGGAAAATGATGGCAAACTTAATATCTTGTGTTAGCTAATAATGGATGTCATTCCTCCCTCACAAAGATATCTTAATTTACTAAGAACATCAAAGATGTTTTACCCAACACTTGATCTTTTCATCTGAAGAACCAAAAATTAGGAAAGGGAAGGTACAAAAAGTTACACCTTTCTATATGAAACTTTTGAGGGAGTATTATTTTCTAGTATAAACTACCGGTCATACTTCAATTAAGCATTATCACAATTCCAGATGAGGATAACATAACAGAAACAACATTTCTAACAAAAGATATAGGTTTCAAATTAGGTGACTTTTTTCAGACTATTATGTAGTACTTCCTAAGTACTGAAAGAGAGTGACTGTTTGATGGCTGGACTGTATGTAGATCTAAAAAAATTGAATCCTGTTTCAAAGATGATGTTTGTTTAGCAGATTTCTAACATCTGCTATTGCCTCTGTAACTCACAAATTCAACATGAATTCTCACAATCAGCAAGATTAGTTGTATATCCAGTGATTAGGAAGCATTACTAAATAGCATCTGAGCTCAGAAATGGTTGCTAGGAAAACAAAAGATTAAACCAGAATAATCTTATTTTTATCAGAAAAAATCAACTAGTTAGAGAAAAAAAGAACAAAGATCTTAATCATATATATGTGAGAATCAACTTCAGAAGCGCAGGACTTAAGCAATTACTTTGTAAATCTAGAGAGAGAGAGAGAGAGGGAGAGGAAAAATTGTAGCATCACCTTCACAATTCTTCTCAGCGATGGAGGTTACAGAGACCAAGAGCTCAGAAAACCTATACCGTAGATGGGGCTCGTCGAAACCCTAATTTTTATCCTCCACCGGGCAAAGCTTCACAGATGTCCACAGGGAAAAGGCAGCTCAACAAATACACTCCCGAAAACATGATCAGAAATCAAGGAGAGATATCATAGATGATGGCATGATACAAAGTGCATGTCATCTCCTC
This sequence comes from Musa acuminata AAA Group, assembly GCF_036884655.1. NCBI lineage: Eukaryota > Viridiplantae > Streptophyta > Magnoliopsida > Zingiberales > Musaceae > Musa > Musa acuminata. Next base: position 2,232,410 of record NC_088352.1, read on the forward strand.
CAAAGATTCTTAGAAACCCTAGACTTTCATACAAAGAACAGTGTTGATGTGATAGCCTCCTTTGAGAGAGAAAGGATGAACTTTCAATAGTTCCATCCATCAACCAGCAGTGTAAGTACTGAGAGAAAAACAAATCGGACGTGAAACGGAGAAAAACAACAACAAAAGAAAAGAGTAGACCCCATTTCTGCAGGTCCCGAAAAATAAGGAAAAAGAAATTTTTTTCCTTTAATCAGCTGAGGAACAAAACCAGCATAAATCATCACGAAGCATATCAAAGATGGAAGAACACAACAATCAAGCCTGCATATGCATGTACTAGGAACAAGAAAGAAGAGGGGGAGAGGGGGAGAAAGAGAGAGAGAGAGAGAGAGAGAGAGAGAGAGAGAGAGAGAGAGGGGAGAAACAGCATAAACTAAGCGAAAGACACATAGAGAGGAGACTGGTCGCAGGCTGATCTGAACATTTGTGAGAGGAAGGATTAATGGATCCCTTTTAAAGATGAGAAGCTGTTCATCATGTTGGCAAGGGGAGAGAGGATAAGCCGTCTCTTAAGTTCATGGGAGTTGGAAGCAGCTGAAAGCGACGGCAGGTAGGCGGTGGCAAAAGTAACCACACACATGTGAAGAGGATTCATCTGAGCCACCACTTCGAGTTATCTGACCTCTGCGGTAGCGATCTAATGAGGGTGTGTCCAAAAGTCTAAAAGGAGGCATTGACAGCAGGTGCAGGCCACAGCTCTCAGTGTGTGGGTGTACTGCACCTTTGACTGCCTCTTCTCGCTCCAGATTGGGTGGGTGAGACAGGACTAAGAAATGGTGGACCTCCCCATGACTCCTGCCCACTGGTCCACCCATGACAGGTTACACTAGTGTATCATCAAAACGGAGATCCAGCTATAGCATGGAGGAGGATTTGAGCTTGGTAAGACAAGAGTAGTACAGCATTTGATGGTGGAGTGTGTAAGAGGAGAGTTGTCGCCATGCATGGATCTGCAGTTGGAACGTAGTCGATGAGGTAGTGTGGGGCTTCTTTTCTTGCATTTATCCTCTGTGTCTCGCACATTAACTTCTGTGGCTCCAACCAATCAAAGTGTAATGCTGTGTTGATTCAGATGGCAATGTATCAACCAATAGTATCATGTCGATTCGGATAGCAATGCACCAACCAATCCAATAAATCTGTCACGTCCGCATCTTCATCCCACCATGCAAAGTGTTTTTCTATGAGTGTAGCCATCACTCTTATATAATTGTTCATCTGTTCCAATGTACACAAGTATGTGTATACACATTCTCCATATATACATACGTATGTATGATGGAGTATTGGAAACTACCATTTAAATTACCATTTTTCTACAAGGAATTATTATGTTTGGAATATTGGAAACTATTAATTTCATGTGCCAGTTTGACTTCAAATCTTCATCTTTTTTCAAGATATTTCTAAGTTAAGAAGTGCTGTGAAAACACATAAATTGAACCAAACAAAGTTTAATTAACATGGAATAGCTTTTCTATATGATTTTCCTTTTTCTAAAAAAATATGTTAATTCAAAACACAATAACACATTTGTTGGCCTATCTATAAATATAAGAGAATATACAACTTCAATCTCTTCAATTATGTCTAACACATTGGCCTTTCTATCATTCGAGTACTGTTATCGCTTCATTATGTCAAATGTTTCCATGCTTAATTCACTTTGGGTTAATTTTGTTGTTCTCAGTTTAATTAGCAACTTATTATTCATCACTAGTCAATAAATATTAGCAATGACTCTGCAACCTGCCTTCTATATAATTTCTAGCTCAAATTATTTTATACATACTATGTGATGAAGGAAAGCTGAGTTGGAATTATTTTGACCCACCAACTCAACATAGCATATAAATCATGTAAATGCTTTTAACATTTCATCTTAATGTGCATCTTGGTTCGAGATTGCAAGTTTGGAGTCATGTGGATTTTGTCGCATGAGATGGTTCGAAAATACTGTTTGAGAGGGGATAAATTAGATAATGACATATATTATTAGGGCCTACTAGATTGTCAAGATATTACAACTGTGTGTCACCACTCACCATATTGCTACTGTTCTTTTGGATAGAAATAGTGATGCTTTTATGATGATCATATCATGTCATGACTATTCACATTTTATAAACTTACACCAAAAATATAACCTCTCAAATTAGTCTTACATCAAAATAATTAAAGATTTAAATCGATTCACAAAAGATTAATGACTTGGACTTAAATGTTTTAGATCAGTAACTCAATTTCAACAAATTAATCGATCGGTTATTCCATCTTCTATTCAACTCCAAGCTTTAATCACATGTTTACCAAAAGAATATTTTAACATAGAGATTGTTGCCTTGGAGAATTAAGTCATTAAGATTGTAATTTAAGAGTTATAAATTTCATTAGCATTTTTTTTGTGAACTGAATATACATAGAAAACTTTACCCCACATAATCTTAGTTTTCTTTTATAACATGCACAATTAGTTTAGAGTAATCAAGCTCTCTTTGAGAGTATTTCTTTTATAACATACACAATGCATCTTTTATAAAGATGCATTATATGTATCTTTGATCACATTATATATATATATATATATATATATATATATATATATATATATATATTCTGGGGTTGATGAGTTAGGGATTAGGGTTCATAGCGAGCTAATCAGGAGATTGGAGGAAGCAAATGGGGTTATACATGTGGGACTCCGTAGGCTGTAGCTTAATTCGGGCCGAGTTAACTGAGTCAACCAGGGCCAACCCAAAATGACAGCTGGGTTAGATTCGGACTCGGAAAATTGTTGGTCCGATCTAGTTAGGTTGAGTTGGGTTTGCATTGGATTCGGGCGAATCCTCATCAGAGGCCTAACACTGACCAACGCATCGAGAATGTTTACTTTAGACGTTTAAAGTAATAATATATTTCTTTTTTTATTCGTGAAAAAAATAACACCGCTCGTGCGCGCCGTTGTCAAAGAACCAAACCCCCACGTGTGCCAGCTCGTGCTCTGTGCCACAAGTCACGTCCCTCTCAAGATCTGAACTCCCAACACGTGCTATGGAATGGAGAAGCGTCTTCTTGTGCTATCGACTTTCCACTCCCCCCACCGACTGCCGTTTGAAGCTGTGGGGAGTCTTGTCCTTTGCGAGGTTGCTCTTGGACTCGTGCCTAAACCGTGCCAATAGTGCTCACTGTCTACCACCACCAACGTGCGGCCATGACAGCAAAAGATGGAGTTTGGGGGAGTGACCGTGGGAAGGGGGGAGAAGATGATAGCACATGCGTGGGTGGCTTGACCAAAAAGAGGGCAGCAGCTTTGTGGCCAAATCCCCACAGATCTGTGCCGTATGCTTTTTCTATTACACCTCCAGGGAATCCTATGATCTCGTTCTTCCTGTGACACAGACAATGCTCAAAGTTCTTCATGTTAATCTTGGATTGCTCTGCACATCATAATGGTGAAGTAGGGAAGGTTAAGAGACTGAGCTATGTCTGTCTATAAACACCCTTTTAACTTCATTTGAGTGTTGCAGACTCTCTGCTTCAATGGTGATATGGTTTGTGTTCCCATCCCCCCACCTCTTCCAACATGGAGTGCAAAAGTTGTGGACATGATCCTTGAAGCCCATGCACCTATTTGAGCTTCCTCAGACAAGTGAATCCGAAGGAATCCATGGGGCCACTCATTAATCATTTCCAATAACTCCTTTGCTACTTCCATTTATATCTCATGTGAGTTGCAGGGTTGGCCGCATTGAGAGAGAGAGAGACAGAGAGGGGGGCTGAAGCCTTCCTCTAACACCCAAAACTGCACCTTTCTTTCCGTCTTCCCATCACTTTTGTCTCTGCTTTGCTTTCCTCTTTTCTCTGAAGCACCATTCTTCCCTCCACCAGCATGTCAGGTTTGTATACTTATAGCTTCTCCCCTGCTAGAACTGCCTCCTCTCAGACGGGAAGCATAGCATATACAGACAGGTATACAATGCCTATATCTAAAGATTCCAGCTTTGTCATGACAATGGTTTGGTGATTGCAAATCTTAGTGTTCCTTTCTTGATACTGTTACAGTCAGTACTTGGCAGAGCTGTTGGCAGAACATCAAAAGCTTGGGCCTTTCATGCAGGTTCTTCCTATATGTAGCCGATTGTTGAATCAAGGTCAGTGCTTTTGAAGGATTGCCTTCATCTAATCCACAGCTTATTAAGCTGGTGCTCCGTGTCCTCTCATCTTTGCTAATTCAGATGAGACATACCAAGATTGGTCTTCAGTTGCACAATTGGTTCAGATAGATCCTTCTTTAGGCGTACTTGGTTGTTTCGATCGATTACATAATGACGTTGGCATCTTTGGTGAAGATTCATATTTGAATATTGTGCTGTCAAATTAATGAAAGAAGCTTCTCATTCTTTCTTTATCTGTCTGGTCTCATTTGTGTTCCTTGAGATAGGCTTGTCTAATTCACTGGCAACCCAATTTCTTGAATGCGCTTTGCCCTCCTTGATTCTCGCTGTTTATGATTAGGTCCCGGTGTTTCTTGGTTTAGTTCAAATTTTCTGAGGTGGGTCCTTTACTGATGATTATCTCATTGAAAGCTTCCACATTCAAGTTTTCTGAAGTAGTGCATTGCAACTCTGTAATTTAAATCTATTTCATCATTATTCTTATTGTTAGAGTTATTTCTTCTGTCAGATTGTTGTTGTTGCTGAAAATTATATGCTATTGAAGTAAATTAAGGTATTAATTATCATGTCATGATGATTCTTTGATTATTACTTATGAATGGGAGTGAGATTAAATATAAAAACAGTTCAGCTATCTTCTTTTTTCTTTAATCTTTTTAAACGGTTCAGCTATCTTGAATGTTGTTAATCTGATATATATTTTGATGAACTACTCACTACCAGAGATAATACGAGTCTCAGGCATGGTTTCCAACCAAGGGTTTAGTGACTGTAACCAGCTTCAGCACAGAAGTAGGAGTGCCATGGCTACTCCTAACCTTATTTCTAATGCCGGAGGGACTACTTTTGCGGGATGGAGGGGACCTCCACAGGAGGTAGATATGCACATATTGTCTTACATTCACAAAAGTAATCATATTTGTATGTGTATTATATATTTTACAAGTTTAAGTCTGGTGAATTTGTGTATTAATCATTTTCCTGACCTTCCAATTAGGATGAAGCTTGTTCAGTCAGGTTGTCTATACTTGAGTCAACAAGTAATGATTTCCTTTTGTGGTAGTTTGTCATCCATCCTATAAATATGATATGGTTTGATAATTGAGATTCTTAGAGGTGAACAGTGTCAGTTAAGTCAATTAATTAGCAAGAAATGATAAATGAATGAAAGCACTTGGTTGACTGAAGACATCAATGAATTCTGTTCATTCAAAATCCTCATAAGTAGAAGAAGCATCAACATCACAGTGTTATCCGCTTCAAGTTGCAAAATTTGGAGCCTCGGGTTATAGAAGATTTTCCGAAGAATTCAGTATCATCTTTCCTGGCCATATAAACTAATCTTTACAGGTTTTATCATTTTGATAACTTGGTCTCTGTTTGTTTCCATCAAAACCTGATCATATTTTATGATCTCATTTTTTTTTTTTCTTCGACAGTTGTTCCTATGAATTTTTTGTCATTTTGATGGAAAAAAATTGAAGCACATCTTGTATCTTTTTCAAATATGGATTCCTATGCCTCTAGATACAGTTGGTTATCAGAGTCAAAGTACATTAACCTGATCAAGTTAATCCTGTTCACATCTTTAAAGGCTCTAATATAATAAATATTACACAGCTAGCTAGATTCGCCCATTACTAAGGAATGTGTTCTTTTGAGGCACCATTATATTTCAAACAGTTCATTCTATTTAGAAGTATCAAGCCATTGCTGGAGACTATATTACATCTAACTAGACCTCATTAAGTTGTGATGAAGAGATTTGCAGCTGTGTATTATTACTGTTCTACAGAAACTGATCAGGTAATGGCACAATGTGCACTTCTTGCAATTTATGCAGAGGTCTAACAAGTTTCCTATTTGCTCCTTTTTTGGTTCTTGAGGAGATACAGAGGACTGAATATATTCTCTAGCTTCTATGTGTTACGGGTGTCTGCGGATTTGTTGATGACTATTTCCAATTGGTAAAAAGAGCTTCTTTAGTGTAACATGTAATCTATTTTATTTGCTGGTTTCTTTCTTACTGACTCAAATAGATATATCTCATGAGCATTGGATAAATTCATGTTATATAATTCCCCATTTTCTTTTAATTTACAGAGTTTTTAGGCTGAATAACTACAGCGAGTGATACATTCTTTCAAGTTTGCATTTAGTCTTCATTTGCTGACTATTAGTTCATCTTCTGTCTTCTCTACAAATTCAATTTATCCTTGAGAAGATATTAGGTTGTCCAGAAGGTGTAACAATGGATTGGCGAGGAGCACCTACAGGTCCAAATTCATGCATTATAAAGAAAATATTGCGCTTAGAAATTCCAGTAGATGCATGCCCTAATGTATGTCATTCTTCACCACGCCTTCTATGATGCTGTTTCTTTTTGGTCTGTAATACACTTCTTTTATGTGTCATTTAGTTCAATTTTGTCGGCCGCCTTCTCGGACCAAAGGGTAATTCTCTGAAAAGAGTTGAAGCATCAACCGGATGCCGTGTTTACATTAGAGGAAAGGGTTCAATAAAAGATCCTGGCCAGGTAATTAATTCTCTTTCTTTGAATTTATATTTTTACTCTTTGCCACTCTCAGTTTATGTCTAAACCGCATCTTAATGCATTCAAATACTAGAGCAGCTTCTCTGTTCTTAGTATAAATTGATTTACATGGCACAGTGTGCCATGACTATATTGGACTTTTGCAGTTTTATTACTGCTTGAAATCAAATATGTCATCAGAGAATTGATGTGTCCATGCTTATGTGTGTGTAAAGTGTACATGTATAAGTATATAATATTATCTGCTACTTACAAGATCACTGCATTTATTCCAACACAGAAAACAGGGTATTTTATTTATATTTATTATGTGAATACTGATTTTGCTTAATATTATTATTCATGTTTACGAGAATAATGAGTCATGCATAATTGGGATAACTTAGATAGTTCTGTTCATATTAAGTCACAAACATAGCAAAAACTAAGAACACAATGGGCTTTCACAAGTAAAAGATGAAATCGAAGAAATCCTGTAATACAACATGGTCTAATTCTTTTATCCTACTATCTTTTTGCCGATATTTATCTCGCATATTCTTCTTGTCTTGAAGGAGGAACAACTACAGGGAAGACCAGGTTACGAACATTTGGATGACCCATTGCATATCCTGATTGAGGCCGAGCTACCTGCGAATGTCATCAATACAAGATTGCGACAGGCACATGATATTATAGAAGAGCTGTTGAAACCTGTGGTGGGTACTTCTCAGAAAATATTTCATTCGATCGATTCCCCGCGGAGTTAGCATCTCTTAGCCATGTTGTATATCACATATGAGCTTCCATAGAGGCACTCCTTAAACAATACCTATACTTGAGCTTTTTTCAGACATTAATCATAGCATCATAGGTTGTCTTTTATGCTAGTCCAAAAAAAAAGTTCATACAGATTGAAATTTGTTAGAGGATTTTCGACGAGAAGGAACTATCATGACCTCCTGAAAAGTTCTGATCTGAAACATTATGGAATTTGAAATAAGAGATTCACAATACTAGTTTTGATTACAGTACTTCCAAGTTAGTGCCTATTTTCTTTGTTCTTTCTCCTTCTTAGAGTTATTCGGTTATCATAAATCTTTTGCTTTACAGGATGAATCACATGATTATCACAAGAGACAGCAGCTTCGAGAATTAGCCGTGTTAAAGTCAGGTTTAAGAGATGACAACAATCCTCATCCAAGTCTCAAGAGTTCATTCTATAGTGGAGTGAAACCAGCAAACAGAGCATGGTAGAAATAATTATTCCTCTTCTACAGTTCCAAGTTTTCATGCAACCCATCCTTGCAGAAATGGTTGCTGTGACTCTGTAACCTATGCAGAGAAGGTTTCATTAGCAGAGTCTGATGTCACAAAACTTATGCTGATATATGGTTGCTGTAAACCTATAATATTCATTCTATTCGTTTTCTTTCTGTGGTCTAAGTCTGGATTTCTAAGTTTTAGGATTTGGTGCATGTAACCTCGGTTCGATTTAAATAGAAAACTAAACCAATCAAAGTCGAACCATAATCTTAGTAGACTTGATCATGATTTGATTTAAATCAAGAATCAAACCGGTATATAACATTTCTTCTAATTAGAAAATTAAATTATGGTGACATAAACATCCATGAGCTTTTATAAGATTAGTATGCCAGGGATCTTCTAGGGTTGGATTGCATGATATGTATGATTAAGGCCGATTTAAACATCTTGAAGACTCGAAATCCTATTTGATCAAATAAATCTCTAACTCTCAATAACTTATTTACCTTAATCCAAATCAATTAAGCTAGTCTCACCCAAACAGGGACAATCAACAAGCAAGAGGATGTGAGAACTAAGAAAGTACTAACTATGCAAATCATACGCCCCTCATCCTATAATCATCCTATAAAACAAGGGATGCATTCGCAAACTTACCGTCCAAATCAATAATGATATCAACAGAAGAGAAGATCAAAATCAATAATGATATATAATTAATCAAGAGCACGAAAGTAATATCCAAAAAAAAATTCACTCTTGACTTTATAAGAAATAACAGATTTTGTTTTTTATTTTATGCTTGTTCACGAGTAATAATTCTTTATTAAAACTTTAGAAGATGACATACAAAGTATGATGACAAGAGGAGCATCTGCTGACGCATGCATTTTTTTCTTTTTAATGACCTGCACAAAACCTGCATGCTTCAACATATTTTCTTTGACTAAAATCACAGCTAAGGAAGAGAGTTTTGAAGTTCAGATATAAATAAGAATGAAAACAATATCCACTTCTTATTTGGGTAGGTTAAAAGACAGACAGATTCGTGGGTTACTTCACTCTTGCAAACAACAAAACACAACCTCATTGGAAGATTAACAGTTTAGCCCATTGCATGCTTCTGGGTCCAGCTCCTTGCAGAGTTCTCATACTTGGCCCTGTCGTTCTTGTACATATGGGCGATTTCCGGAACCAATGGGTCGTCTGGGTTTGGATCCGTCAACAGGGAGCAGATTGACAGCAGCACCTGTAGAAAGAAACAACAATGCTCGCTCAATTTAACTTGCATGGGCAAAAGAAGGTTATGAAAAGAACTCAAAAGGGCAAAAGGGATTCAAGTTTATAGCTAATTTTGGTTGATGCAAGCAAAAGATGCAAATTGACAGACATGAGTCCTTAATTTCTTGACCAACTCAACTCAAATGAACCAATCAGACCTGATTTGACAACTCTGATCAGCAACTGAACGTATCATATTGGGACACGACCATATATCAAAGATTGGCTTCACTTGAGATCTCCTAGTCATGGTCAAGGTTGCCCTTGTGAGTTTGTGACTTAGACCAATGCAGTTCTCTCCATTAATACGGTGAATTAGCAATATTGACCATGCTATCATGGACATAGCTGTACACGGGTTGTTCGATGTTATGCTCATGTATATTCGTGTCTTTCTATTTTGTTCATGCTTTGCACACCATGTAGAGGACTTGACAGCCCTAGTTTGATTAGCTTTTGTGATCATTTCAAACTTGTAACGCAGGTTGTATGCAATCGTCGCACAGAGGCAAAACTGCCCAGAAACAGACCATCCAAACAATCATTTTGGAGATTTTCTAGCTCCATAGAGTGGTGCAGAGCGTTAGCCAGTACAGCACCCAGGAGCTACCCGGGTGGCACATAACCGGATGGGCCTTTGAGGTATTGTGTAGGATTATTTTGTTGTCTTGTTTCACAGTAGTATCATGTGGGCACCTATAGGGACTTTGGGTCTGTGGTGGATCATCTTGGATCCCTTGTCGCACGACTATTCAAAGCTTGCGAAGTCTATATTTGTAATTTGCATTGTCTATCAACCGTTTGCTGAAATGGATGCTTATGAATCCTGAACTAAGCTCTTTCTCTAACTCGCCTTCTCTTTTGTAGGTCCTTAAGGGACTAGAAGATATTTCGGAGATGTTGATCCTTTACGGACGGACACGCAAGGGTACCTTACAACTTAGGCAAGATCGACTAAATTCGTGACAATACAGCTTTGTTTGAATTGTTTGATTTAGTATAAGCTCTTCTTAATCTGACCACTCAAAAACGAATTGCAAATGCTTGAGTATATAACATGGTAAATAAAATCACTACAGTGGAAGGTGGAAAAGCAACCTTGGAAATGGTTAATGCTGGACTCCACTGCTCCTTCAAGATGTCAAGACAAATGCTTCCATTGCTATTGATGTTTGGATGGAAAACCTTAGTCCTAAAAGCAACCTGCAGAACACAAACATGATAAGTTGGAAATTTGATATTATAACCAATTTTTACAAGTAGGAAATTTTGAAACATTCTTTGATTATCCAAAGAACAAATTAAACCTTTAAACAAGTAGGGTACGTCTGGTTACTCAAGTTGGAAATGTTAAAATCATTTTTCTACCTTTAAACAAGGTAGAAAAATTATTTTCAAATTTCAGAAAAATTTGACGTTCGCAGAGAAAAGTCTGGGAAATGAAAAGGGAAACTCAACCTGCCTTCCTATCCTCTCCATTCTCTCTCTATCTAGTGCAAATGAAAACTTTTGCCATTGTCCATAATTCCAAAACAAGCAAAGGGTGAAAAACAGACTTTAAAAGATTTGAGGCAGATTTTCCTTAAATGATCTAGCATAATACTAATTTCAACCAAACACAACTACTGTTAAGCCACCTAAAAACATCTGTTATTCAAGAAACAATAAATAAACAGGTTTACATGATGGGCAAACTCTAATCCTCCCTCATTCTCCAGACTTTTAAATATCTTCAACAACACCTAAGTCTCGGTGACTCAGGTGGCATAGTGAATTAAAAATTAAATCAATTCAGAGTTGCAAAAAATAAAGTCACTCTTTTTCATAATGAAGATAAAGAACTCGAGTACACTGCAAGAACCTTTTAAAGTGCAAACAAGCTACACTAAGATGGCTGTCGATCCAAACCACAGAAAGAAGGCCTCCTTCAATAATTTTTCTGCTTCTCTGAATCAATTTACTGGGTTAATTCTGAAAAATAAAAAGACAAAGTATATACTTAAAAGAAGTCATCTATATTTGTACAGTTTTTTCTTGAAGAGTATCATACATAATCATCTTTGCTTCCTATCATAGTGTCATCAGATTCTCTTTTCCTAGGATACGGCATTGTCAGATTCTCACATAAGACAGATTCTATTAAATTTCATTAGCAGTTAAAACCTTTAACAACTGATAATTAACTCAGCTATGAAAGTACAATTTCTATGAAAGTACGATTTAGTGACTGATATTTGCTTAAAGCATTTAATTATATCATATTCCATCTGCTAAAAAAATTTCAAACTGCTTGGATCTGGCTTGACGTCATTTGGTGAAGCTCAATGTTATAACTTGTCACAAGTCTCAAATTATAGCTAAACCAAAGCTTGAGTTCTCCAAACAGAATCTCCAGTTGTTATTTTGATCATGGCTTAGCTTGTATGTGTGCAGCTTGAATTACTTCCCATATATTATATACATAAACAATATGTTGAACGGAAGTAAATTGGTTGAATGTACAGATGATGTAATGGCATTTATGTAATAGCAAACATAGTAGACTGTTAATACACAAATTGAATTGTCGATTAATTTCCAAGAATATGCTCATATTTAAGAGGTTGTCAAATAGGAGAATGCTTTACACAGTGAAACTATATAATGAATGCCAAAAGAAAATTTTATGGCAGGCTTGACAAAGTATTAAAAAAACACTCTAATTCTACATATTTAGTGTTAATGATACCTTAGGTGGTTTGAATGGATAATCTGGAGGGAAGTGTATGGTAACTAGAAAGACTCCCCCTGCATATGGACTGTCAGGTGGGCCCATTATCGTTGCTTGCCAATGAAACATATCTTCAGCCACTGGACCTGTAAAATGCCAAGGCATACAAAACATTGCTATCAAATAATGGATCATCATCTAAATCCAGATACAGGTTGTTAGGCTTAATAATGGATCATCATCTAAATCCAGATACAGGTTGTTAGGCTTAGTACAATGGCATGATTCCAGAACTTAACAAGCTCACTGACCAACCACATTTGCCGAGTAAGCTAGCATATTTTAATATGTGGCATACATAGCATGCTTTATCAACTTTAAATCTACAAGTAACAGTACCCAAACACTGAAAAACAAAGATGATAGAAATAAGTTAAGGTATATGCAGCAACATTAAGTTAAAAAAATTGGTTATTATAAGTCAATCATTAAAGAATGAACTAAGTTGCACAAAAAGTGACAGAGATGACTTGACAAAGGCATCCCTAAAGAAGAGTTCCACCGACTTTAAGAGTATTTTCTTTTATACCTTTTCAAAAATAGAAATCGATCAAGCTTTTAACAGTTAGTATGGCATTTGCAGACACAATACTGTTTAAGAACCTTTTTTTTTTCTTTTGACAAAGATTAGTGTCGGAGACAGGATTTGATCCCAGATCCTATTGATAAGGTCAAGATCTTTACCAATTAGCTAGCTAAGTCTTTCTGAATGATTATTGGAATATATGAATAAACCTGCAGTAAAATGCAGGAAAGCTTATATGAATATTATTAACAAACACGAATGATCGGACTCTCTATTTTCCACACCACAACTCAACTATCATACTGCACTTGGACGGCGGTGAAGCCTACGTTCTGCTTATATGGGCTCTCCGTTTTGCGTCTCTTGCATGGGTTCTTTTGTGTGTTAACCCATTTCAATTGAAATGTGTGGACTTTTCAGCTAAGCCACACTAGATAACTTCCGTAGTAACCTTGTTCTATTTGCCAAGCAAATTAAAAAGCTCATATCCTTTTAAGATGAGCGCAACCATAAATAACCATAAATCCAAACCAATCCCCTTTCCGATCTGAGGAATCGAGTCATGACTTGTATGACGCAAAAAATCCAAGCACCGGAAACCAGCAAGACAATAACTTTTCGATCAGGATTCAACAGCAAAACCACAATCGAGATGATAGGGTGGAGGAGCGGAGGAGGCATCGGACCCCGAGATACCTGCGCTACATGACGTGGGAGGGTCCTTCTGGAGATCCTTGAGCTCCTTGAGAATCCGCTTGGAAGCCATGGCCGAAGACCTCGTCCTGATCCCGCCAAATCCCCCGTCAAGCAATACTACCTTCCCGAAAGAACAGAACGGCGAAAAGTAGGTCGACGAAAAAGAAAGAGGAATAAATTAGAAAGAAGCGATCGAGCGAAGGAGAAACTAACTTGAGCTACCTGTGGCAGCAGATTCTCGGATTCCTCTCCTCCGCCGCTCTCCGCGTCGTCCCCCTCGACGCAGTTGGGCAAACAGGAGAGCGAGAAGAGAGAGGCATGGCAGGCAAATTCTATTTATTTAATTATTTATTACGAAAAACCGACGATAAAAAGGATTAACGTGTCTCTCACGTGGCGTGCAGGTGACCCATTCACATGGTAGTGCGTTATCCTTTTCATTTCATTTTAATTCCACTGTATTGGAGTCCTTTTATCTCGGTGACATGGCGGAGTGACTACACGTGGCCTTCGATGATCTGTAGCTAGGCATTGCAGAGGAAGACGATGGCAGATCAAAGTAAATCCCTTTCATTGCTCTGTAGACTCTGTGCAGACCTTCTTCTTCGAACTCCACCACCGCCTGCGGCATGGGAGGCGCTACGATAGCAACTGCCGCTTCCAACATCCTCACCACCTCCCCCATGGAAGGCCTTACCGATGCGTCCTCCTGGATGCACCAAAAAGCAACACGGAGTGCTCTTAGTAACTCCTCTTCTTCCACATTCCCCTTGAATCTTTTGTCCGCAGCGTTTGTAGGCGTCCCATTCATCATCTCCTGCAAGATTGAATCACAAGTTCGGTCATGTAATTTGATTTTGTCGTATCAGGATGCTGGGAGTGGGAGTACCTTGAAAGCCCAACCAGGGTAGAAGAACTCTTTCTCGTCCAGAGACGTGTCGAGGTTCCTGCGTCCTCCGACAATCTCCAGGAGCAGCATCCCGTAGCTGTAAGCGTCGGCCTTGACGGTGATGGGCCGGTTGCTCACCCACTCTGGAGCTAAGTAGCCTCTCGTGCCCCTCACCGTGGTGACTACATGCGAGTGTTGCCTGCTCATTAGCTTCGCCAGTCCGAAGTCTGATACCTTGGGGCAGAAGTTCTCGTCCAACAAAATGTTCTCCGGCTTGATGTCACAGTGGATTATCCGATTCCTGCACTGCTCATGGAAGTATGCGATCCCTTGAGCAATGGCGATGGCTATGTCGAAACGAGTTCGCCAGTCCAGTAGCCTGTCCTGCGCTGATGGAAATATCCACTTATCCAGCGACCCGTTGCTCATATACTCATACACTAAAAGCCTGCTCGCAAGAAGAAGAAGAAGAAGAAGAAGAAGAAGAAGATAAAAGATCTGTTGAACGCTAATTCTACTGCAGAAGCAAAAAGATGGGTTGGGACACTCACCGATGCGATTGCTCGGAGCAAAATCCACAGAGGCTGACCAAGTTCAAATGGTGCATGGAGCCAATGGTGGTGACTTCTGTTATGAACTCCTTCTCCCCGTGAGGTAACAGCTTATCTAGTTTCTTTACTGCAATCATAGTCCCATTTCTGAGAACTCCCTTGTACACACTTCCAAATCCTCCTGTGAACAAATATCAGCAAAATACAGGGATTAGTATGTCATAGTTAAAGCTTTGAAGCATCAAACTCTGTCCTTGCATGCTGAATTGAGATATTCATTACTAGTGTGCAGGTACCTGTTCCAAGCAATCGAGAGAAATTGGATGTGGCAGTCTGCAGATCATGAAAGCTGAAATGTGAAAGAGCTCCTGAGAGGCTCATACAGTTGCCGATCATTCTCTGCTGTCGTTGCCTTCTCCTTCTCTGCATGCTGTAAAATAACAGCATGCTTAAGAGCACAACCAGAAGAGTGAGACAGAGAAGCAAAGGCACAAGCAGCACATGAACATGGTGGCCCGACGATGATTCACCAGGACTTTGCCCTGCCGATCCTGATTCCCCTGTCCCTGAGCTGTTGATCCCAACCTTCACGGAAAGAGTTGAACTCGGATCCTGTAGTCCTCCAAATACCATGCTTTTCAACGTCCAACAGTATGTCTTCTCCTCTTGCAGCCCATAAACTGACGCCACACACTCGCAGTCTGCTAGGCAACGTTCAGCGCACTCCGAAGCCTTCGACACCCCACTGTAGTTCGAGATCGTTGAAGCTCCAGAGAAGTAGTAATTGGTTTGTGCCATCATCTCCATCCTGACAGGAGTCTTCCTGTTCTCAGTGCAGTTCGCTGGTGTTGACGGCACGCTTGACAAGCAACCCTTGGCCCCGACGTCCACCGGGTACGTTCTCGGCAAGCATCTACAACTCGCGCTGTTCTTGTTGGAATCCAGGATGCAGATCCCGCTACCACAGATTCCTGCCACCATGCATGGATTCGACACGGCAGACCACTCGACCACCCAGTTCGTCGCCACACCATTGCTGTCCCATCGGTAGAGACGAAGATTTCCATCCATCCCAACCGTCACTCGACGCGGAACGGATTGGCTTCCTCCGGTGTCGTTCTTATGGACGTACATCGTACCAGCTGAAGATGTGCCGTAGCTGATGCCAAAACTGCCGGATTCATCCAACACAGCGACGACATCGCCTGTGGCGTTGGATATCTCCGGACTGGACCAGTAAGAGTAGTTGGTATGAGATGCTAATGACGGAGTTGGGGATACATAAGTCAGGCCGAGGCTGAGGGAAGTGCGCTGCTGAAGCATTTTGAGCGAGTAGTAACCGAGTGGAGACATGGCTGATGTGAGCTCAAGGTCGACCGAGAGAGGCTGGCCGGGCAAGAGGGTGTCGGAGGGATGAGAGAAGCTCTGCCACACCGCTCGGCGGTCGCTGCTGCCGCCTGTGTACAAGATGAAATTTCCCGAGTCCGACATCAATCCACAGTTCGCATTCAAATGGGAATTATTGGATGTCCACATCGAGGTGTTGCCATCGACAAGGACGAGTTCTCCAGAAGAGTCCAGCTTCACCACCGCATCTCTCCCCACCGGAAAGTCTCTGCAAGTGATGCCAGCACAAATCTTCTCAGGCCACAAGTGCATTGCAGAAGAAAGAGGATATCGAGATCATAAAGCTACCTGTTAGGAGACCAAACTATAGTAGGATCACCAGGAAGACTGACATACCATATTGCCAAGAGGAATTCATCACCAGTACCTTCAGAAGTCGGAGCGAATCCAAATGCGAAGACCTTGTTCTCAGAGACCCATGATTGATTGTCGCCAGCCAAAAGCATGGAAGCAAGAGGTACGTAATCTCCCACACAATGGTGTAGCACAGGGAAGACTAGACAGAGCATGGCGAGAGAACAACCAGGGAAGTATAGGGAAGCCATGCAGTGAGACCACGGATTCTTCGCAGGTGTTCGAATGAGAGATATCAGGAATTCAGTATTTAACTTCATATGCACCTGAGTAAAGATGCAGACCGAGAAGATGATGTCCCCCATACTCCTCTGGTTGTTGAACAACCAGGTGATGGATTTCAAATGCGTTGAAAATTCTCAGATGGTCGGCTGGCGGTCATAAAAGATGATACATGTGTCAGCAAATGGATAGGGAAACTCATGAATGAAAGATAAGGATGACATGACTGAGAGTTGGTAACAGGTTGAAATCAGCCTCTGAATTCTACGAAGAAAACACTCGGGGTGCAGAGAGAAACCTGTCGGAGAGAGAGACATGTCATATTACTTTAGTTTTAAGTAAATATAATCATAAAACATGATCAAGAAGTCGTTGTAGTATAGTGGTGAGTATTCCCGCCTGTCACGCGGGTGACCCGGGTTCGATCCCCGGCAACGGCGATGCATTTTTGGGTAATTGTGTCACCAATTTTTTATTCATATTCAATACGCGGATTTAGCATTATTGTTTTTGTTATGAGCCACATTATATAGAGCATAACTAAGAGCAATGAAGCACAGCAATTACAATACACTTCCAAAGGGGATATCTCCTCCCTCCACAGTCACCTCCACTCGACTCGCGTCGCGATGAGGTCATTATTTCGTCTGCGGCCTGCGGGCTCACCGACCGTGGTCAGTTGGTGTAGTTCTTGACGGCGGCGTGCGGCTCGGCGGCCTTGGCGGCGGGGGTGGGTTCGACGGTGGGAGAAGGTGGCACCGGCGTGCCGAGCAGCTCCTTTGGCAGGTTGGGGATCCCCTTGAGGTAGAAGGTGTAGAAGATCTTGAAGGGGAAGACGATCTGCTGCAGCTTGACCTGGCCGTAGACGCCCTCGAAGATGCCCGAGCCGCCGGTCACGGCCAGGTAAGAGTCCTCGTAGGTCAGGTACGCCCCCTGCACCGAGACGTGGCCGTAGTCGCCGAAGTAGAAGCTGTAGATGGCTTCGTAGCGGTCGCCGCCCCTCTCCGGCACGTGCTGGATCAGCACGCAGATCCCCGCCGTGATGCCCACCCGCTTTTCCAGATTCCCCGAGTACAACTACTCCACACACACACACACAAGAAGAAGACGATGTCAATACCAAGATCCAAAGCGCATGGAAACGACGAGGCCGAGGAGCTCCGGCTCGCCTTGTTGCTGAAGGGGACGAGATCGCCGAGGGAGTTGACTTCCTTCTGGCTCAGGCGGAGGTAGGCGGGGCTCCCGCGATCGCGCTCGTTGATCTCATACACGCACAGCTCCTGTACCTTATCTGAAGCCTTCACCTCGTCAACAAAGACCTAAAACCGAAGAGAACCCCAAATCCTACACAAAGAGGAGGAGAGGAGAGTACTTGGCCCAGAATCACTAGGAGGCTTCGGTGCAGAGAAGAGGGTAGCACTGATGCGTGTGGTTGGAAGAGAGAGTTGGCGTCGAGCGGGCGTTGAAGCCAATTTGGGGGGATTACCTCTGGTACAGGAGGGGCTTTGGCTCAGTGGGATCAGAGAGGGTGTGGTGGTCTGTGTGGTTTTGGATGAGGTTGGGAGGTTGAGGGAGCGAGCTCCGAGGGTGGAGGCCATGGCGGCTGCGACGGAGTTGGTGCGGGCCGAGTGTGGGCGGCTTTAGGTGCTTAATATTATGTGTGTGCGCGGTGACATGTGACTCGTGTTCGGATGTTGGAAATGAAGGACTAAAGGACAACAAACTCGGACGCGAAGTTGGTACGCGTGACGAGAGACGAAGGGCGCAAGAGGAATCTGGTGCCATCTTATTTGGTCGCAGGCGATGGGTAGACGCAAAACGACACATGCGTCCATCTGCGCATAGCAGAGTTATTTTATTGGGTGAATTTTTTGGAATAAAAAAATAATTTTATTTAATTTTTTAAATCCTTTAATTTTAAAAATTTTTGATAGATAACGTCTAGCTGTGTAAAAATATTATTTATCACTCGAAATTTTAAAAAAATTTCATCGATAACCTTTGTAAAAACTCAAATCCTAATCCTATTAATTTTTGTTAGATCCGTCTTTTCTCTTTCCTCGTCGATAAACGTCGGTGCAAGAGTCGAAGAATGACCCCTCCTTCCTTATGTAAAGGTTGTAATCAACTACGATGAAAACTGACAGGTGAGAAATAGATCATGAGCAAAGACTAACGGGTGAGAAGGGTTGATCGATAAGGCAAAGATAGTGGTCAATAAGAGTAAAATGATTATTTAAAAAAAAAATATTAAGAAAAAATTTTCAAATTAGGGTGCCATTTAAAAATTTTAGTTTTTTTCCAAGAATACATCCTATTTTATTTCTAGTATTTAGTGCAGGAATATACAAAGGAACATGACAAAAAAAATAAAAATCAAAAGGTAAAAGACAAAAAAATATATTATAAACCTAAGAAATAGTTTAAGTATAATGACACTTTAAATCAACAAGTTAAAAGGAATTTGCTTTTGAAAAGAAAAGTGATAGTGGTAGAGGTAGTGCTTCAAAAAGAACGAATGATTGGAGAAGCGTGGGAATTTTACATGTGGAAAGCATCCAAAGACATTAGACAAATCGAGCAATCCACGAAGAAGAAAAGTCAACAGTCAAGCACATAAGGCACTTCGTTTGGAACGTACAAAAAGCCAACCAATAAAGGTGACTGAGAAAGAAGCCAATCGATGAGATGGTTAAGTACGACTCATCCATCTCTTAGCTGTTACTATCACCAGTATAATTTTCATTTATATTCTTTGAATTTTTTGACATTCACATCAACATACGATATTTTATGTTAATTTCTAAAAATCAGATAAGTTCTTTTCGTAGGTTATCGTATGCTTAATCAAGTAGCTAAATAAATTTAACCCAAGCTAAAGCTAATCCGGAATATAGATATGAGACATACTTAATCTAGATGGAGAGTTGGAACCTCGGTGATAAATTGACTAATCATCAACATCAAACCGAAAACAACGATCGTATAATGTGTTAGTGCAAGTAATTTATTATGCTACAAAGGCATTGTGAATATAGTTCAACTATAAGCTATACGAAAAAGATGCTACATGTACAAGGAGACATTAAAATTTCTCGATGGGACATCATATCACCACCGACGGACCAGAAAGTTATGATGCACAACATTTGATTATAATTATAAGTATGACAACACTGTTGTTGGAACTTAAACATGTGAGAGATTGAACGATTTCTTTTAGTGTACATGAAAGCTTGGTTAGGTGGTGACAAACATATGGAACGCTATCAACCCTATATGTGTCATCAATTAAAATTAACATCCTATGACGTATATAGACTTGTATTGTCAAATCAAAATTTATTTAATACATGCTTGGGTTAAAAAAAACATGTCAATTTAATATTCATGTATAAAATCCTTTCATCTATCCTCACATATAATATAAATATAGGTCAGAAATCGGGATTGTGAAAGTAAAATAAAAATAAATTTAAAATATAAATTATTATTATTTATCTTTTGGAAAGAGTTCATCTTCTCTCGTATAAAGGAGGCTCTTGTTTTATCATTTTTAAGATAGTGAAAGATTGAGGAATGTATTCTTTGAGAAAAGGACCCCATGGTGAGATAAGATCCTTTATTATAGTATAATTAATTTTGGATTATATTTTAAATTTTAAAAATTTTAGATTATAATTGATTTATGATGTTTGAATGATTATTTGACTTATAATAATCACTTACGCCTAAAATTTTTTAAAATTAATTTAATTATTAAAATTTTTATTTTTAGATTACATAATAGTTCTAATTTATTTAATTAGATATATCTATATTTCAAGAATTATGTATGAATTTTTATGATTTAGTTAGTTTTAAATTTAAGATCATAAATTTAAATTATTTTTTAATATTAAAAAAAAAATATTAAAATCTAATTTAATAAGAGAGGTTGAGGGTCAGACTTGAATTAAGTTGATTGACCAAACCTGTATTTTTGTGGGTTGCGAACTTGTAAAACATTCCAAAAAGTTGGTAAGTATAGATAAAATGAGATAGACTTAAGAATAATCTTACATCACTAATAATCGAAAGAGTTATGTTACGTATACTAAGTTTGGCATATAATCTAATGATTTTAATTGATATTTAACATAAGTTAATTTTGACCGATTCCACTAAGGCTTATTATTACTAGACTTTTGCATAGTGTCAGTGTGGATAAAATTTAATGATCAAAGTTTTAAAGAAGTGTTTTTTTTTAATATAATTTAATCGTACTTTTCTTTCTTTTTTTCTATTGTTATTTTTCTTTCTCTTGCGTGTGTGTGTGAGAGAGATGGGGTAATGGTGGGCTCATTGCTAAATTGATTGTGGCGTGATGCTCTGATGAGACCTTTTCAAAAGGAGTTGATGAGCATATGACTACGTTCTTTCTGGTCTCATAGTTTCTTTAATGTATACTCCCACCCCATTTCCATATCCCTCCTGTATTCAATTCCTATCACTTGGTTTCCATAGTTAATGTTGATCCCCACAGGGACAAGCAGCCCTTGTGGTGAAACTCCCTATAGACCTGACCTGAGGTTCACTTTGACTCAGACCATGTAATCTCTCTCTCTTTCTTTCTTTCTCCCACAGAGGCCTGCAGGCATGGATTTCTCCGTGAAGCTGCTTTGATTGGACTTTTCGAAGATAAAAGGAGCATTGAACTGTTGTTGGTGGAGTCTGCTTTTAATTACAAGCTCGAATACACATGAGAAGCAATCCATATTCTCTGCTGCTTTCTTCCATCCAACATACATACTGTACGCATGTATATCCATATGATCTCAGTACTAAGAGACAGCGCCGCTGTCCCCAACAACTCATTAAAGAAAGAAGCAGCCCATTGCTCTTCATCATCATCGTCGTCATCATCATTCCTTCAGTGGCTTCACCTGAGTGTGCGCTAATCGTACCAAAACCTGAAACTGGAGATCAGTGGCATGATGATAACATCTGCGGCTTCCCTGCCATCATTCCTCATCCACCCCGAAAAGAAAAGAGAAGAAGAAGGAGAAGAAGAAGAAGAAGAAGGATAAGAAGAAAGCTGCAAAGCAACCCCTCCCCCTCCCCCCACCCCACTCCACCACTGCATACGGATGCTCCGCCGCTCCACTTTGGCCGAAGCTTCCTGCGGCACATGCATCACACCCAGATCAGATCATCATCACCCATTTCCAAGAACAACTCCCGCTTCCCCACCCTCCCTTTCTTTCCGTCTTCTTTTGCTCACACCACCTTTAGCGCACGCGACGAGAAGGCCGATCGACCTCCCTGCCCTGCCCTCTCTCCATAATCTATGTTTTCGCTCATCAGGCTCAGGTACGAGCCAGAAGATTTAGTATTCGAACGCCGCTTTGTCATCTCCTCCCCGTACAGATTCGTTTAGATACGTGTAGATGGAGCTTAAATCCTAACATGATTTCTGAGATCCTGTCGTTCTTGTTATCGTTACCTTCTCCTACGGTACGATTCCATTTTTTTTCGCTTTAAGATTTGGACACGCTTGTGATTTGATCTCATCGTAGTCGTCTTTTGGAGGAGAAATGAAGGGTGGATGATGTTGGCGTATAGAAGCTTCTCTGAGAGCGTTCTGCCATGTGCTCAGTAGACCTCCGGCTCAAGTCAAAGAAAGGCTCCAATTTTTTGGTCCTCCGTGGAAACTGCGACGCGACCGCTACTATTACCGCTGTTGCTTGCGGCACAAACGCAGGCGACTCCCCCTTCGCGTGACCTTCTCCGAGCCAACCCCCTTAAAAGCCTTGGAGAAACACCTCACACAAGTCACACAGGCAGGCTGCATGGAGCTCCTCAGACTGTTCACACATGGTAAGCCCGGCGGCGGAGGCGCCGTCACTACGATCACCACCAACGTCCGCGATCAAGACTTCAACGACGGCGTCCCCGGCGGCAGTGATGACGATGGGCCCTTCTTCGACATTGAGTTCGCCGTGCCACTGCGGGGGGACGAGGTCCTCAGGCGGGAGAAGCGGCGGTTTTCCTCCAACGCGGGCAAGGCGGCGGAGGAGGGGTTGGGCCTCACAGCGTCCCCGGACGGCGGCAGCCTCCGGCGCGACCCTGTCCCCTCAATCTTAACTTCCGACGGCCTTTTCTTTGAGCTGGTCCCGCTCGGGCCTTCTTCGTTGAGGGACTTCGATGCCTCCGTGCTGCCCAAGTCGTCCAAGCCTCAAGCCCCTGCCTTCCTCCTCAAATCTGCTGCCAGGTTCCGCGTCTTTAAGCTGGGCTTTCACAGGAGGTCGAAGTCGACGTCGTCGGAGCTCAACCCCGGCGCCTCACCCGCTACGTCGTCAGCGTCCCCAAAGCAGCAGCACCAAAACAAGTTCTTTGTCAAGTTCAAGGTGGAGGAGGTGTCGCTGGCGTCGCTCTTCACCAGGAACAACAGCTGGAGGAACTCCAGCAGCAGCAGATCTGTGCGGCATTACGCCGACGACGATTTGCCGGCGTCGGACGAGAGGAAGCTCCCCAGAGACGTGCTCCGCAGGTGTCTTAGCAAAATTAAGCCGCTTTACATCAGGATCTCGAGGCGGTACGGCGAGAAGCTCCGGTTCTCCGGGCCGCGGAGCTCCGGCGGGGCCGGGAAGGTTCGGCCGGCCTGGGAGGGCGGAGAGGCGGGTGGGGGAGGTGACCAGCTGAAAGAGCCGGCTTCAGCCGCGACAAGCTTCAAGGGATCCCTAAAGTCGCAAGACGTGAACCTCCCGGCGGGGAGGAAGGTGGCGTACCGGAGCCTAAGAAAGAGCCGGTCGGCATCGGCGGCCGTCGCATCGGTCCGATCGCCAACACTGGCGCCCGAGAGGCGGGATGACTCGCTCCTGGAACAGCAAGACGGGATTCAGAGCGCCATCGCCCACTGCAAGCGATCCTTCAACAGAGGTACGTACGATCGCTTCCGGTTCCGGTCACACTCGGTGCACAGTACACATGAAACCTATTCTAACGACGACCGGGTCAACTCGGTGTGCAGATTCGGAGTCGCCGCTGACGCGATCAAGGAGCGATCCCGGAGAGGGGAGATCGGCGGAAGCAATCGTCAGCAAAGTTTGATCATTTCTGTTTGGATTCTTATCAGAACTGATGTCGAAATCAAAATGCATAGAGAAGGATCGAACAGTGATGTTCGATTGGCAGAGCTCTTTCGGATCTGTCTGTGTTGGGAGAGGGAGCTGAAAGAACTCTTTTAGCTTTTGTGAGTTTGTCGTGTCTCTGTTGCTTCATTTGTAGATACTGTTCGACGAAATGCGTCATGTAATATTACTTGTAATTGAATCCACTGGAAGATTTCTTAAAGAAACATCAAGGAGGAGGAGGAGGAGGGGAGTGCTGCGGAGTCACGTCGCAGAATGATGGCGAGGAGGAAGAAGACAGAGAAGGTTGAGAAGAGAAAGAGTTGGATGATTGCAGGGTGTTGGAAATGGTGCCTTCTTTTTGTTATTTTATGTAATGCTGCAGCTTTCTTTTTCTTACATTTTGTGCTCTTCTCTCTCTCTCTCTCTCTCTCTCTCTCTCTCTCTCTCTCTTTGTTAGAGGGTGAGTTAGGTTTGATCATCCGGAACACCAAGTAGGCGTGTACAGACAAAGACCAAAACAGTAAAAGCTTTGACTCCTGAAAAGAAAAGCCAATTGCCTGTAGCTCCACTGCTGCCTTTTTCTTTCAACCTTTGTTTAGCGAAAGATTACTACTCTCTCTCTCTCTCTCTCTCTCTCTCTCTCTCTCTCTCTCTCTCTCTCTCTCTCTCTCTCTATCTCTCTCTTGAGTCTCTTTCTCCGTCTCATCCAAAAGAATCTTGAGAGAGAGAGCGAGAGGGGGATCCGAGCATGGGTGAGAGGGACGGGAAGCGAGAGTGCTCATACTTTGACGGCGTGGTCAGCGGTGACAGCGAATCCGATGCTCTCTTCCTTTGTAAGTGCGGCTTGTCGGATTGCTCGCGCGTGATCCGCTGATGCAAATGGAAGGTAAAAGACCGGAGGATCCTATGATCACCAGTGTCTCAGTCCCCACACTTCCGAGTCTTTCTTTTGCTATTTAGTCATAGCTTTTGCTGCCATGCTTAGTTTAGTGGAGAGAATCCACACAGTATCTTTGTCTTGACGACCACCAGAATTGGGTGCAGCAATCAGATGTTACAACACAAAAGAATCAATATATAGACCTTGAAACAAATTAACTTGATATCATATCATAAATTAACTTCCAACACTTGGACTGAACACATTCTGTGATGAGAAACCTTGATGAACATCTGATAATTAGCTTCTGAAATTTTACCTCATGCTCTCAAGTGGCAAAATTCCATGGGATCCAAGGGATGTATATAAGAAGAAAATTAATGCTAATTATATTTACAAGTAATATTATTAGGACTTGATCCAACCTTTCTCTTTTTTAATAGTTTGAACTACTAACCTTAAATGTAAGAGTACAAGTTGATAACTATATAAACATCATATTTTTATAAATTAATTTAAATCTTTATCTATTTTCAATGCGAGAATAAACTTGGGATGTCGTATTCTTCCATTATTTAAGAGCTTAAAATCCTCATAATGGATTAATATAACCTAAAATCAAATTCAATACCGCGCGTACACTCCAACTCATTCCATTATGCTTAATAATGTCACTTTTGGTATCATCACGAACAAATCTAATAAGATAGCCGACACATTAATTTGTTGAATCTAAATCAATGTCCCAAGATTATGATGCTAAACTAATAATAATACACTCAGGATGAAAGTTTATGAAAAATCCATTTAGGAATTTACAGTGTAGTATGGTCGGGTTATGGACTGATAACACATGTTGTCTTCCTAATTTCCACAGTTTTCTTTTACCATGTCACTCATGGAAAAAGGATTTTGGTCTTCACTCATGGCAACATCACCTTCAGATTGTATGAAATGTTCAAATACAACTCCATTGACCACAACTTCATGCTTCTAATATTACAATGTAAAATTTGTTCGCTTTATATCGGAAGAAAAGCATCAGATTCAAATAGAAAAAAAAAAAAAAAAAAAACATACTCTGAGAATGATCAGTAATCTCCAACTTCCACAAATTTATCTAAAGATTTATGATGTGGTATTGATTATTCTTCTCTTATGCACTTCACCTATGTTGTTCCCAAAATCCACCACAACAATCTCATTTCTACAACCTATATTGCATTCAACCCTTCACATATTCTTATCAAACACAAAGATCTCTGTTTGTATTAGCATAAAGAATTATTCTAAAACTAACTGTTTCATGCTAACAAGTGAGACTAAATGTCAACAGTTTTGTCGATTCCAGGATTTTCAAATTGCCACAATGAGAAACTACACAAAATTCATGGATGCTTAAGTTTGCACCAACTGTATGAAAAATGCTTGGTTGATGATTTCATTCATCAAACTGAACAACAGTGTGAATCTTAACCTTCTTAATCTCTCTTCAGTATCGATCACTGGAACAATCTGATAAAGCATTCCATGTTGATTTCCAAAACAACACAATAGAGTGATACAAAAATAATAGTCTAAATTTCAAAGAAAGGAACAGATCCAGGGTTACATGGAAAGAAGTACAACAGGCATCAAGAACAGAAAGTAGCAGTGGCAACACAACAGTTACCTAACTGGAGCAGCAGCCAACTCTTTTAAGCGCAGAAACATCATCTTTCACATTTATTCTCTCTCCTTTATTGGGGACAGTAGACGTTGCATCATCACCTGCCTCGACAGCCTTCTTGCTCACGATGCGGTAAATTTGAGTCAAAACCTCTGCAAATGCATTCTCCACATTTGTTGCTTCTAGTGCAGAAGTCTCCATGAAATAGAGTGATTCCCTCTCTGCATAAGCTTCACCATCTTCAGTTGGTACAGCAACAAGGTGACGGAGATCTGACTTGTTCCCAATAAGCATCACAACTATGTTAGGATCTGTATGGCCCCTCAACTCCTTCAGCCAGCGTTCAACATTTTCAAATGTAGCATGCCTTGTAACATCATAGACTAGCAATGCACCTATAGCTCCCCTGTAGTAAGCACTTGTGATGGCACGGTACCTGCAATTAAAGGTAGGATTATGCACCAACCAGCATTTAGTCCAGCTTGTGATGGACAATAGCAAGTTTCATGGTGACTGTCTCTACAAAAGAGCATTCGAAGCGGAAGGAAAAATGTGGACCTTGTAATATGATCTCAACATGGATAGGCAATGCCTATATCACAAAATACTTCCCTCATTACATTTTGTCATGGATATATATCTACTAAAGACTAATGTGTGGCAGACAACAATTATCATGCAGTATGATACCTATAAAAGTTTGTGCAAGTTACTGTCACATGGCCTGATGATGTGGGTTTAATACAATGAAGAAATTGTTTCTTTCCATGAATAATTCTAAGCATGCAAATTTCTCAAAGTAGAATACCCATGTGAGATTGACACATAACTTAGATGCAAATAATTTTCACTAATTTTCTTCCTTTTCTCCATGGTAGAAAAAACAAGTTACCGAGAATCTACTAAAAGGATCAGGACCATATATGTATGTATGTGTGTGTGTGTGCATAAATATATGTATATATGTATATATGTATATACATGTATATACATATATACATATATATGTATATACATATATATATATAGTGTGTGTGTGGCCTGAACCTCTTTTTATGGAGAGTTGACGCTTCCAACATATTGTCAACTAGGGATTAGAAAAGAGACTGGTCTTGCAGGTTACTTCTATTTAAAACAAAAAAACTTATCTTTTACATTAAAGCATTTGAGTCCCTTTAAGGCTTTAAGCAGAGTAAATCTATGAAAGGAAACAACCATGAGCCTGAATAAGGACCATATTCAAGGATTATAACATTCTTCAGCAGAGTAAAAGTATGAAAGGATACAACTGCTGGTAAGGTGTAAAATAAACAAGGGATCCATGGATCAAGCCAGAGAGCAAGAGATATCGGCATTTCTAAGCTGCCGTTAAGCGAACTTATCTGTTCTGGGATAGTCCACAAATGTAAGGTGATTAACCTACCTACTAAGGATTTCTGACTCATGTATCTTCAGAACAGCTAATTACATAGGAACTAGAATGAGGACATGGAATGATAAAATAAGGCAGCCACAACTGCAAGATATTGCTTCCAGCCAAATGAGTTCCATTGTACTAGACACAAAGTAAACAATTCTCATCACCAGAAGAAAGTAGAAAAATTATAAGAACCTCTATTGAAAAGGAAAACGAGTCTGAACAACTGGCAAGCAAGCATGTATTTCTTGCACATGCACTACCTGCTCGCTATATAAAATGGCTCCAAATTGAAATATACAGAAAATTGAAAAGATGCCATTCTGTAACATGCGAGTTAGAAAATACTCTCATGAGGTAGCCCATAACATCATATAGAAGGTGTTGTTACAACAGTGCATTGAACTAAGGAAGGAAATAAATACTATTCACCACATTAAGAAACAATTCAACAGCTCATATGGACGGACCTTCATTGAAGTGGGAATCTAGTACGCATGACTGAGAGATAGATGTCTTTTAAGAGAACTAACCGCATCCATTTACAAATTTGATTTAAATAATCAATTCATGGTATTTTAGTTATAACACAATCTCAAAAGGTAGATTACAGCATTCTAATCTGTAGATGGATCATGTTGATTACGTTCTACAAACAATGCAAGGATTTGCGAAAAAAAATGGAAGATAATTCTTGAGAAAACTTATCACAAGGTATGGCCGTCTAAGAATCACCCAGTAATGTACAAAATTAAACGAAGAATACTAATCTTCAGGTATATTTATTTCTCCATGCAGGAGTAGATTTTTATAGCATTCGTAGTTCCTAGACAGTCATTCGCATATTATGTGCTTATTTCATGGATTTACTAGGGAAGCAATCCACCCCAGATACCAATAAATGCCTTGGTGCTGGAAAATGGACGCTTTTTCGAAGAGCCTTGATGGGTTTGCCAACTTTCTTTCTAGAATTGGAATAGCATGCTCACTAAACTTTAATAACCCATCAGCCAACAGCCAGGCATCCATGGAAACATAAATGTATTTTCCATTTGCGTTATGCATGTATTCCTCGTTTGCTCCTTCCGCATGGCCGAAAGAACCAGGTAGAATCTGGAGATCTGTCAAAGCTGGGACTTTTGCTCTTTCTTCAAGCTCTCTCACAGTTCTAAGATATGCCTCGATAATTAAAATGCCTATCTTGTGGTGAAAGGCTTAAACTCCAGGAAGACCAATCGATTGAAAATGGCTTAGCTTCCGATCTGGGAATGTCCAAATCCTCGGAGTCCACGACAAGGGAGAAACTTGCGGCCCAATCTCACTATACCCACTTCTCTGGCATCAATAACATGCCCAATCAAGAGAAAAGGAGAATGACCCTATGATTT
Organism: Musa acuminata AAA Group; assembly: GCF_036884655.1. NCBI lineage: Eukaryota > Viridiplantae > Streptophyta > Magnoliopsida > Zingiberales > Musaceae > Musa > Musa acuminata. The sequence goes on from NC_088352.1 coordinate 2,261,594, forward strand.
AGATCTAAGAAGACTTCCTTGTAAGTTCGGCAAAGACCAAGAAGCGAGTACCGCATCGACCCGCAAAACCCTACTTAAAACACCCAAATCCCAACTAAAATCTCACAGACCCTATTCAAAAGAACCTCGGCCGGTATCAAGAAAAGGAACAGCGAAGAAAAGACAAGGACGGACCTCTCCTGGCCGGCGGTGTCCCAGATCTGGGCCTTGACGACCTTGCCGTCGACGGTCAAGCTGCGGGTGGCGAACTCGACGCCGATGGTGGACTTGGACTCGAGGCTGAACTCGTTGCGGGTGAAGCGGGAGAGCAGGTTGGACTTGCCCACCCCGGAGTCGCCGATGAGCACCACCTTGAACAGGTAGTCGTAGTCGTCCTCCGCCCGGTACGCCGCCATCACAAGAACAACAAGAGGAAGAGGAAGAGGAAGAGGCTCGCTGAGACCTTTGGGCGGAGCTCGGATCTAAATCCTTCCCCCGCGGGCTGAAGCGACCGCTTTTTGGCGCTGCTGCGTTGTTGATCTCCAAATTAATCATCAACGAAAGGAAAGCATTAAAAAGGGCCGTATTTTTTCATAATTAAAATATTAATTTTTTTAATGGATAAATAATTAATTATTTTTTTTTAACAATAAATAAATAACAAAAAAAATTCACTTGAATTCAGTATTAAAGATTATCAAATCGGTCTTCATACTTTCAATCTTTAATTACTAGATCTCAAACTAATCAGTATATCAATCTAATCTTTGGAAGGTGAATCGCATATTATATCAATACATATAATAAAATCATCGAAAAATATTAGTTGAAACTTTAAGTTGAAATTGATAAGGTATATTTTGGGCCCCGGTCACGTCACAACCAACGTCGCGTCACGCCACTGTCAAGTAAGCAAGAGGAGTACTCTCATACGTCGAGCCAGGATCCATACCAAGGCATTCCTTGGTACATCTTGTCCCGGAAAGCTTAGGACGACGGACACACAAAGGTATCTCCTTGCCCCTCGAGAATCGGCTATCGCATTAAACCCGAATACGGTCGACCCTCGTACAGTAGTATAAAAACTCATAATCGACATTTGATTAAGAGGGGCAAAAAAAAAAAAAAAAAGAACCAAGCACTAACTCACTCGTTGAGAACCCAAAGTTGATAACCATCCAAAGAGAGCCTTCTGTGCAGGAGAGCGACCACCCCCGAGGCACGATCGTCCCGACCAAGAGACACCAACCAGCATCCCGACGCCAGCATCCCAACCTACGGGTGTGATCGATCTCGACAACTCGTTCGATCGAGCAAAGACTCTCGACATCGACCTGTGAACCAGGTCGTGCTGGCTCACCAGCCACGACACATTAGTTCACCAACAACAACAGAAACATCAATCTATCATCACAAACTTTTGAATCGATAAATGGATCCGATATATTATCACCTCACCGTACCAATAACATATAAAAATAATAATAGTAATAATCTTTATTCTTCTTAAATTATATGTATAAATAGGGATTATTGGGATGACAATTGACAGCAGTTGAGGTGTGATTTAAATCATGTAGCGGTATAATTCTTGTTTGCTGTGGCAATGATAGTGGTGAGAGGCGTACACATGATGGAGTCGTTGGTTGCTATGTTGGTGTCCATCAGAAATGGTACATCTGGACCCACGTGAAAGCCACGTGAGGTCTTCCTCGCCCAATGGATGGGAGGCGATTCAATGTGTCGGTGTGGCCATGAGAACTTAGTTAATGCGTGTGGAATCCGCATGCGTCCATTTCCATCATTTGGGTGGGAAGTAATCGATGTGGAAACCAAAGGTTTCCATTGGGTTGGTCGGTGCCATTGGTTGCGATCCTGGTTGTCCAGCATATAAGAGATTCAAAATCAATCAAGATCGATTCTATCTTAACTAAAATATTTTAATCTAGGAGTTGTGACGATTCAAATTGAGATCATACCAGGTGCCTGATAAGATTCTTTCGATACTTAAATTAGTAAGAGATTCAAAAGATTCAATCAAGTATCAAAATCTGAAAACGTATTTTGCTGAGAATCTCTTAAGAACATATCCGAAAGTCTTTTATGGTATGATATACGATTGTTATATTGAGATGAATTGAAATAATTATCACTTTCTTAACTAGTGTTTCGATGGGTTTTTCTTGTTTTGTAATATTGTTGTTGACACAAATGATCTATGTTTCAGTGACACACTTGAGAGGCCGACTTGGTGTAGAATGCTCGTGAAGAACAGAAAGCATTTTCATCCCTAAGCCATGAATGTAATGCACCTTTGACCCGAGTAAGTGATTAAGGATTGAGAAGGTCAAGTTATAATTGAAGGCAGATTTCCTTGTCATGGCAAAACGCTATGCGATTTTGGAAGGGCTCAAACAAGCCAAGCTTCACAACCTATACCATCTTGGAGTTGACTCGAACTTCTTTCGGCTCATTAACTCTATCAACCCTCTCAAAGACACCTCTTAAGAGTTTCATACAATTGTATTAGACATTCGAGTTGTTGCATCTCAACTCACCGATCTTTGTAAGACCCTTGGTCTTCCTTCCTTGTCTTTGATTTTTTTCTAAAGGATCTCTATACTTATATTTCACATATTGATAGTATTTTTTTTTTTACTTTCAAAAAAATACTTATCATGATTTTAAATTAGATTCGATAATAATACATTTTGAGCCCTTAACTAACCTCATATTAAAGTTCATTTATGTTTATTATATATGTGCATCAAGAAAATATGCAATTTCTTCTTGATGTTGCACCGATGACACATCTCCATGTCAACAAGCAAATGTCTTCTTTTTGGAGTTTTGATGTGCCCATAGTGGAGTTGCATTAGTAGCTTTGGGAAGTAAATAAAATGTGCAACTATGAAAATCCATAAGGATTCACTTTCTACTATTTGATTCATTTAAACTGAAATACTTGTTGATTAATTCATGAACAATCTACCTATTATGATTCCCATTAGCATTGAACCCAAAAGAAAGAGAGAGAGAGAGAGAGAGAGAGAAGGGACCCCCTTGGATCATTGATTGCCATAAAGTGAAGTGCCAACTTGATCTGACGTGAATGCTGAGGAGATGTCCCACCACTAGTGAATCTAAAATGATTGCGTCCTCCAAGTCAATGTCCTCCCCAAGACCGGTTGGTAGAACCAGCATCCAATTCCCTCTGCCTCATATATTTCACCTTCATCCAACAAAATGATACACCCTTACAAATGTGATCACTCTCATCATAGCCTATCATGTACAATAGCCCAACACCAATAAAAAATTCTACGCGAAGAGATCTAACATTTGGAAGCTCTTTTGTACGCGAAGAGATCTAACATTTGCAATCTTGGGATAAGAGCACATTCTCAAGACTGCATATACTTTGTAAATGGATAAAAAACTATTCCTTGGTTCCTTAGATCCACCTTCTCTGATGTTTTGAGTTAGGCTGACGAGGTTAACGTAGTTGAATTTTGTCTTTCGCCGAGGGAAGCAACCTTATGCCGTGGCTAATGGATTTGTATTGCTTGATCCAATCCTTAAATCTTTTGGAAAGGATGTGAGGAGATGCTTCGGAAACCAACATCATCGTATGATGTTGCTCCTGTCTCTAGTATCGATATCATCGTTGGAGATTGACGTTAGGATGAACATCGTTGAATTCTTATCCAAGGTCCAAATGTTAGATCTTCGGAATCATTATCAACTAATAAGGTAGTGTAGGAAAGAATTGGAGGATCTTTAGAGGTACGAGGACATTGATCAATCTTGTGGCTAAGTCGTCCATAATGATAACATTTTAAAAAAAATTAAAGCATTAGAATATAAATAAAAATAAAATAAGAATAAGTTATCTTCCATCTAATGTCTTAGTTCAAAACATTATGTTGTTTTCTAATGTCTTAGTTCAAAACATTATGTTGTTTTCTAATGTCTTAGTTCAAAACATTAACATGATGACTGATTCCTTATCCTATTGAGTCTTGACCACTAGCCTACCATCAAATTCTCGTCATTTTTAATATTAGACTGATTTGATACCATGTATTTATGGTGATGCATAAGCATATTGAGCTTGAACTACTAACATCAGATAATTTAAATTTAAATTGATAATAATTCACTCAACAAATTATTATAACCTAATAAGAGGGGTCCTCAGTATGAAAACTCCATGACTACTCCACAATTGAGAAAAATTATCACAAATATGCAGTATAATGGGTCAATTATATTGAATTTGAGCAAAATCATCGCAAATACATGATATGATTAGTCGCTTACATATTGTGATTGCGCAAAACCATCACAAATACAGAGTTTAATGAGTCAATTACATATCGAAATGTCTAAAATTATATAAAATTCACTTTACATAAACCGTTAATAAGGAAGTCAAGTCCATGACACGAGATTACGGCGATAGCCGATAAGGACATTGGAATATTCTGAAAGAATAATGAGAAAATACATGATAACCAGAACGTGTTTTGTGTAAAACAACAAATGGATGCATTCCGACCTTGAGTGACTAATTGGCCTCTTGCAAAGCGCACCGAAACAAGAACATGAAGAGTAACTAATAAAATTGAAACAAATAGATGCCACCCGCCTAGTAGTCAATCTCTCGATACCAGCTAGTATTAATAATTAAGTGGAATTTAAGGTGCTACTGCTTAGTACAATAGTCTACTTCAACCGTGACCTTGAGTAAGCTTCTCAGTTAGAAAGGACCTTCTTGTTCGGCTCAAAGACATACTTGATAAGCGAATCTTTGATTGAAAGCAACTCAGGAAACTCACGCTTCAACTTTGTGGCATCCATCTCGTTGTTGCTTCGAGGTGCGACTATGACTTTGGCCTGCTCTTCCAGTGTAAAATTAACCCACTTGAAGCTGGGGTCGATGTAGCTCTTGTACATCTCTAGGATCTCGTTGTGGCTCACGGCACCAGGATTGGTGAAGTTCCATATGCCCCTGCAATTCCTCTTTGCCATCTCGATCGATATGGGCAGAAGTTCGTCCAAAACCGTCATGCTATTTGGAATGTTCACAACCTTGTTGTAACGCGTGATTTTTGTGATGAAATTGCGCGGGTTGCTAAGATCAGAAGATATTGGCATCCTGACTCTGAGGGTGCAGACATTTTCATATTCTTTCAGAAGCTCTTCAACCTGCATCATGGAAACTAATACATTAGCTTCGAGGTATATGCATATGACATGAAGTTAAAAGAAGAATGCCATTGAAAGCAAGCTAGAAAATACCATTGCTTTAGTCTTCGAATAGAATGAACCGGTAAAATTTGGTTTGTCTTCCTCCTTGAAACCAATGCCTGAGCCCTCCAGGTGTTCAGTGTCATATTCAAATATACAACCTGTGGCATAATTCATCAGTAGCAGCCCATGCTCCCTGCAAACATCTGCTAGCGTCAAGGTTCCCGCAACATTCGTGCGAATTGTCTCCTGCTTATGTGACTCACACCAATCAACATTAGGCCTGCCGGTTACACCTGCAGCATTGAAAACATGAGACGGCTTCACATTTTGAATATCCAGTATGAGTTGGGATCGTTCTTCCAGTCGCCCTCTTCCGTATTCATACGGTATACCCTGCTTTTCACATATCATGCCGAGAAGGCCCCCGATCCATCCAGTTTTACCATATATCAAGAACTTCAAATGTGGTTTCTTTGAAGAGGTTCTTGGAGTGGGAACAACCATCCTTTTCTGACTGTTAGTGTTTGCCGACTGAGAAACTGTGACCTTGGTTTCTTCAGCTCCATCGACATGTCTTTCAATACCGGGCATCATCAGCATCCGTGGATGAGGCAACAGAGCACCTGAAACATCTCCCCACCAGTCCGGATTGCTCGTGTACCACTCCATCGTCTTCTTGAGTCCCTCCTCCCATGTGGTCCTCTCCGACCATCCTATGTTCTTCAGCTTCTGATCATCCAAAAAGTACCTCTGGTCATTGAAAGGCCGATTCTCCACAAATTCAATGACCCTATCTGCTTCCAGTGAGAAAAGCTTGCAGACATCCTTTGCCACATCGATCACTCTCCTTTCTTTCGTCGTTCCAATGTTATAAACATGCCCGACTTCTCCTCTGTGAAGAACAACCTCGAATGCCTCCGCCACATCCTCACAGTACAGATAGCTTCTAACATTAGAGCCATCACCATGAATCGGAAGTGGGTGACCTCTCATGGCCAAAAGGATGAATTTTGGAATCAGTTTCTCGGGGAACTGATTCGGCCCGTAGACGTTGTTTCCACGGGTTGTTATCACGGGCAAGCCATATGACCTCCCGTAGGCCATAACAAGCATCTCAGCCCCAGCTTTCGTTGCGGAGTACGGGTTGGTCGGCAGGAGCTGAGATGCCTCATGGTTTCCGACCACAGCATCCTCGTCGGTCTCCCCATAGACCTCATCAGTGCTAACATGGATGAACCTTCTGATCTGCCCAGTGACCTTGCAGGCCTCGAGGAGGACATGAGTGCCATAGATGTTGTTCTTGGTGAACTCAAAGGAGTTACCAAAAGAATTGTCGACATGGGTCTGCGCTGCAAAATGCATGATGGTGTCGATCGACTCGGTGATGAGGAGGTAGTTGACGAGGTCGGCGCTCCCGATGTCGCCCTTGACGAACTTGAAGTTGGGAGAGGAGCGCGAGGGGTTGAGGTTCTTCAGGTTGGAACAGTAATCGAGCTTGTCGAGGACGACGATCTTGTACTCGGGGTAGTTCCGGACGAGGCGGTTGGCGACATGAGACGCGATGAAGCCTGCCGCCCCGGTAATGAGGATGTTCTTCGGATTGTACGCCGCCATCTACTCTGCATAGAAACAGATCACACGTTGCCCACACAAGTCAGATCCAAGATCTAGAACACACCAAGCAATGACGGAAATAGGACTACAAATCTTTCGCAGATCCACCAACGGCATCATAAAAGCAAACAATTTTAGTCGATTCGTAGTCCCAATTCAATCAATCTTCAATTCGCAGACAACAAACAAAATATCAACGAGAATTAACCCAAACAGCAGTAGATCTCCCCCAAAACGACGGAAATCATCCACCATTACCCAAGATGAGATCTTACTAAACAACCCGGCAACTCATCAAACAAAAACCGTCTCAGATCGTCCCCTCGCCTGTCGCGAAATCCACGAAAACCAAACCCAGATCCGAAGAGCAAGCACCGAGAAAAAGGCGAGAAAAATCGCACCTTTTGCAGAAGGACAGAGCGATCGCTGTAGCGGCAATCCAATGTCAGGATCCGGTAGCAACTCGCAACAGATGGATCCGAAGATAAAGCTCGGGATCTCGAGAGGAGAAAGAGGACGCGGAATTGGGAAGCTTCGTCGCGGAGGACGAATGCGTGGTGGATTGGGAAGAACGCGGAGAAGGCGGGTGGGAAGACTAGTTCCGACCGGGGACGAGTAAGACGGGGAGGTGTCAATTTATTTCCGGATTACAGGGGAAATCTCTTCTCGTTTCTAAGGGGGAAGGAAGACTAATTAATGAGGGGTGACGGACTAATGGAGAGATTTGAGGAGGACACGGTGGGAATCTTGTGATCTCGTATGAAACATGCGTGCATATATATACTTATATACGGAGAGAGTTTAGATCTTAGATCTCTGTCTCTTAATTTTGGTTATTACTAAATTAGATTATGAGGATCTTAACCTTATTTTAATGTCCTGTGACTGTGCTGCTTTCAACAAACATAGGAGGAAATGGGTCACGCGGTGTGCATGAGTCACAACAAGTCCATGACCATCATAAATGGAATTCGTCGACAGTCAAGCATCAGATAAACCATCAGATCACATACGTCAACATAAGCATGTCCTCAGTGGGACTCCAACCACAACCTACACTACGAAAGCATGCGGCTGCCAAAGAGGAAAGGAAGCAGCAATACACGAACGATGCTTCTAAATGCCTAGTTAGTGCTTTAGGTGGCCCTCGTTGGCCTTCTTGAACACCCGGGCTTGCGCTGCGGCAGCCTTGTCGGAGACGACCGCCGCGTTGAACGCGTCCCTCACTTGCTGCGTGCTGAACACGAAGCTCTTGTTCGCCAGGGAGTTGAGTAAAGACGCTGTTCCTTCTCGGTAAAGGGCTCCGATCCCGTCGGCGCGCGTGTTGGCCAGTGCCTCTGGCAAGCTCAGGCTCCTCCCGAAAGCTGCAGCAGCGGGTGGGCCGAAGAGTTGGCCGACGGTGCCCCAGTAGCCGATCAAGCCCCATATCGCCGCTGAATGTGTTCTCCAGTAACTAGAGAACCACATGATGTTACCGTGAGCTGAAGAAAAGGTAGGCTGAGACTGGAGTAATACGCTTACTCGCAAGTGAAGGGAAAGGTGTTGGGGTCGAAGGGAAGCAGCGGCGTCGCAGGGGGCGAAGGGATCACCGGGTATGTCGGAGTCGGCGGACCGAGAGGGACGAGAGGAGCAGGAGTGACGGGGCCATATGTTGGACTAGGAGGGGTGGTGACGACCGGGACTGAAGGCGGAGCGTAGTATCCTCCACCACCGTGAGATGGCGTCGGCTGCCTGCGAGACGGTGCACCATGGCCGCTGCCACCGCCACCACGGGACGGGGTCGGGCAAGCAGTCGCATGTGAAGCTGCACCGTGCAAGTCATGAGTCCACTACAACATCAATGTACCATAGAAGAAGGGACAGAAACCATGAGGTCACAGCATTTTACGTGGCGGAGTAGTGTTCGGGTCAGGAGAGTAGTAGTTCTTCCGGTCAACAAAGCCACCCTCAGGCTTCCTACTCGTCGCTGGAGTGACGAATTCCTGGAAGAACAACACCATTAACACAAAACGCACGAGTTCAAGAGTCTTCCCTTTCTTCTCGCTCCCCATGCCGACCGAGCTCAAGAGGTAGAGGAAGGGAAGTCGAGCTCTGTGGAAGTGGGAGAGGCAGTAACTGCGAGCGTATATATACACATGAAAGAGAGAGCTGGAGCGAGAGCAGTGCACACGACCATTAATACAGCAAGCGGAACACAGTAGAGGGTTAGTTGATATGCTGCAGGGTGCATTAATGGCAATTAAGGCTTTGCATGTAGCACAGAAGAAACATTTGAACACGTAGGAAGACGAAGGTTATTTGAATCAACGTAGCTGTGACATAGGTAGGATGACAGAAGCCTGTCAACCTCTTGTATACATCGCCTTACCCCTCACCCATGTCTCTCATGAGGACAGCTCGTATAGCCAAAGCTTCATACGTATATGGAACATCTAGACTCGAATTAAAGCTTCCCAGGAATAAGATAGTGAGAATAGACTGCATCGGAATGCCAAGAAGGGAAGAAAATAGAAAGAAATCTAACACCTCTCAGCTTTGATACAGATGTACATTCTATAGTGTTGCGGCTTTACAGATCATATCTCGCTGGATCTTTACTACTCGAGAATCATCATTATTGCATGTTCGTCCGGTTGGAATGTGATGAAAGAGGATTAAGTTGTATTATCGTGACCTTATGGCCCTCCCTCTTTTTTTTTCCCTCTAATCCGGTGAACAAATGACGAAATAATTAAGCTTATGTGATAAGGTCATGGTCATGTACATGCTGTGCCATCATAAAAATCATTGATTGCACGAGAGAAATATAGTGATTATTGGACACTAATCACACGTTGAATTATCGCAGCATCCCAATCGTGTGCCCATCTTGGAACATTGGGCCGGACCCTGGCCCAAATACATCGAGTTAGGACTGAGCCAACATCTTTACCGACTCAGGCCGGGCCGACACAATCTCGACCCGGCCCATGTCGACACCATCTCGATTTAATAGAAAAGGCCCAATTCCTCTGCGTGATATTCCTCTATTTCACATTATATCGTGCGTAATGTTTGATTAAATTCTGCATAAACTAACATTTTCTTTAATGGATTTTATTTTATTTTTACAAAAATCACAAGCATTTTTAACATTTTGTATGTCGTAAGGGGTATTAAGATCTTTCCTATGACGATATAAAGTATGAGATTGTAAGAAATATTAAAAGTGATTATAATGAATAATGAGTTTGATGAGTCATTGGACATGACTGTGTGATTTGGACGATGCACAACGAGAAGTATATGTGGGAAACGAGAGGTGGATGGGACGGGCACCGTTTACCTGGAAAGCGTACGCGAAGCGCTCTATGACATGGCAGAAACCTTCTCTGCCATTGTCGTGTCTTGTTCCTCCTACAGTGCGATTCCTAGGGGCGTGTTGGGCCAGTAGGTGGATGGCCACCGTCCCTATCCGCCTTCACAAGTCCTTGGATCTTCCCGGAACTCCGCCCTAAACAGTGGAAAAGGGATGAGAGGACCAATCGAGGCTTCCATGTAGCTGTGGAACAGTTGTAGGACTGTGTCTCTGCATGTAGATTTGCAGAACTGGTCATGTTTAATCACAATCTTTCAGAAACTTCATGGTCATGACAGCAGTCTGGATGTTGATCCCTCGAAAGAGAAAGCTCTGTTTGATTCCATATACATGCAGCTCAGTTCTGGTTGGGTTGGTTGTGCCGTCACTGATTGCCAGTAAAAAAAGAGATCGCACACATGAATCCAACTCCTGGATGCAAACAAAGAAAGGGGAGGGATTGGTCAAGAACATCCCGGAGCAAGATGCAGAGTCTTGGGCAAGCCGACAGTGGTGGGTGGCTTACAGCGTGACCCATATCATCCCCCCCTCCTTTTGGGGCTCACAGTTGCCTCATTGACCAGAAGATCTCATAATGCCGAACTCGGAGTAATTAATGGAGCGGACAAGGATACAAATCAGGATGTGGACTTTTGTCACCCTGCTTTTCTGATGGCTGATAAGGATGCTCAACTGATTCGAGCTCGACGAGGCGAGAGAAAGGTTTATGTGAGCCAGACTTAACACTCATCAGCCGTTGCTTCTCTCCTCCACTGCAGATCGAAGAGGATGAATTGCTTGGGAATCCACCAACCCAGATGAATTGCTTGGGGACAAGAAAACCTGTGTCTTCGAGTCATGAACATGAGTCAAAGGCCTTTCCAGGCATGGCTTGTCCACATCCCAACAACACATGCAACCACTGCAACCAGAGACGACTTGAGGACAAGCTCAAGTAACCCTGCTACTGCCGCTGGAGGAGGTTGTGACCACAAAAGCTGTCCATCACCCACTTCCCCGCGTGAACCCCCCTGACTGGTGTTTAGTTGGATAAAACTGACATGGTAAAACATGAGGATTAACGAGCTATCAAATCAATTCAGTGGCTCAGTTCCAAAGTCAAACCACATCTGTTTCTGGCTTCGTGCATGAATGCTTCAAAGTCAAAGCCATTCAGGTGACTAGATTACTCACGTTTCAAACAAGGTTTGCTCATCTACAGCTTGTGGTGAACGGGAAGGTGCACCTTTTCCTTGGCTTTTTTCTTCTCGGTTCTTCTGATGGTGTTTCTCTTTTTGCTTTTCATCGTTGTGGATGTTCCAATTTGACTATCGAGCGAGAAAAAGATGCTAACTTTGGCAACTTTCTGGTGTTACCATATACCATTGACTTTACTTAGCCGAGTATGATTGTTTTGCGGGGCCGAAATGATACCACCGCGAGAAGAAGGAGATTTTGGGGATTCCAGCCCCATGGCAGGCAATAGATTACGGTGGACTCGGCGCCGAGCGGCTCTGAAGTCAATGCCGTCTCAGCCTTTCTCTGACTCGGCCAGTCTGCGTGACTTCATCTTCTGCCACAGCAATTTGCCTGGAAACCGTTGGGCATTTTCGAAGAGCCCAACAAGGACAAGCAGGGGGAGAGAGAGAGAGAGAGAGAGAGAGAGAGAGAGAGAGGGGGGGGGGGGGGGGAGGGGGGAAGACTTTAGCCTTCCGGTCATTTTTCTCGTCATTTCCGGCTTCTTCTTTCCATATACTCTGCACATGCAATCTGTTTGAAAGGCTGGTTCTGCTTTGTTGTAGAGGAGTCTATCAATGGAGAACCATCACCTGCATCTCCAAGACAGAGAAATCCAGTCCGCGCATCCCAACTCCCCCCACTCCACCACCAGTGGCAGCTGCATCAGCAACAACAACGGAGCAACAGCAGCAGCAGCTACTGCTGGTTTAGCTCCTCTGCCACCACCTCTAACTCCGAAACCCCTCTCAAGATCCACCGATTCCAATCCGTACCCCACCACCTTCATCCAGGCTGATACCTCCTCCTTCAAGCAAGTGGTCCAGATGCTGACCGGCTCCGCCGAGACTACCGCGAAGCACGTAGCGTCGGCCGCAGCGCCTGCCAAGAACCCACTTTCGCCGCCGCCAGTCGCCAAGTCCGCCACAGCCCCAAAGAAGCCGGCTTTCAAGCTCTACGAGCGCCGCGGCAGCCTCAAGAATCTCAAGATGATCGGCCCTCTGATACCGACCTTGCTGGGCTCCAACCCCAGCTCCCCCGTGGGCAACGGCAAGCCGTTCTCGCCGTCCCGAAACCAGATGCCAGAGATCTTGTCCCCCAGCGTGTTGGACTTCCCTTCGCTGGCTCTTAGCCCCGTCACACCGCTGATCCCCGACCCCTTCAACCGACCACCGCACCCGAATCCAACTACGGGGATGTCAGCCGAGGACCGGGCCATCGCCGAGAAGGGGTTCTACCTGCACCCGTCACCGAGGACCACGCCAAGAGATGCGCAGCCACCGCGACTGTTGCCTCTATTTCCCGTCACCTCGCCGAAAATGTCATCCGCTTCAGCCGCTGCTGGTTCTTCTACCTGATGCTTCGTTTGGTACTCAGAAGACTAGGATGAATTGTGGACTTGGTTTCTTTCCCTTGGTTAATTTAGCTGCTGCTGTCGTTTCTTTGTGTGTGTGGGAGGGAGAAGGCACTGTTGGCGGAAATCTGTCTGCTTCATGTGCAGAAATTTGAGCTCTTTCCATGACCTCGGTTCTTGTGATCTCTCTGTGATGCAAACGGACCAGGGTCTGAGAGCAAAGCAAGCCAAAACCTTGAGTAATAAAAGTTATGAAGTAGAAATTTCAATCATATTTCAGATGATACTTCCGATTGTTGCTCCTGAGAGAAGACGAGAGAGAGAGAGCGAGAGAGCGAGAGAGAGGAAATTTTATCCATCCCTCTGCAAATTATGTTTCCTCTTCCCTTTCTGCTTTTCTTTTTCCTCTTTGTTTTTGTCAACCTACGATCAAAAGGAAGAATTTTTTGCACAGTGAAAGCGAAAGCATATCCAAATAATTATTGAAGCATCGTAGAATAGGCCATTGGTTCTGGTTGAGGAGTTGATTCCAAGAAATGTCAAGAGGATATCTTCTCCATTCCACACAACTCAGGAAGGAAGAAGGGGCAGGGTGGAGCAAGAAACAACACAAGGGGTGGGGTGGAGCAAAGGGAGGACACTTTGCCTTGAGAACCCGTGAATGACCAGGGTTTCCATGGTCAGGGGAGGGAGTACAGTGATGACTGAGGGCTGTACTTGTGCTCACAGCACATGAGACTGGAGGAAGACAATGATCCTCTCCCACACACCCTACCCTTTTGCTCCTGATCAACAGTCTTCACAGCTGCTGCACAAATGATAGCCATTCGAGTCAATAAATAATACGCAAATGTTAATCCTACATAACAATCGATCGATGCCATATTTACTGTAGATGTTAGAATACACACAACTCAGAGCGTTCCCTACTGGTCGATGCACATTTACTGCATGCGTTCATGTCATGCATGAATGAGTCAACTGAGCCCCACTCCAAAGTCATGACGTAGAAATTAACAGGTTGACCAAATCCGTCTTGTAAAAGAAAAGTGGGTAAAGACGACAAACAAACAAATGGAACACAGACCTTGACTCCATCACCCATATCTCTCTCTCTCTCTCTCTCTCTCTCTCTCTCTCTCTCTCTCTCTCTCATCACAATTAAATTTAAGATGCTAACTTTGGGCAGTACTCATAGCGCACATAAACAATCTGTATAAGTAGGCAAATGGTATGACAATTTTAACGATGAAGACAAAGTCACATGTGAAGAATCCAACTTTCTCATCTGAAATCTCAAATCAAATACCAAATCCAAAGACCTGAAACTGCAAGGAAGGCCACCAGTGAGACCCAGTCTTTGTAAGGGACAATCAAGTCCTCCTGTTCCCAGCTGTTAAGCTTATAGCGTACACACAAAAAGAAAAAATTGGTGGTACCTTCCTTGAGTAGCCCCATGTGACGCTTAATTCCACAAGATGCTGCATTCCGGGCCTGAATCGACCCGCTGTACCAGTTCATGAAATTAGTGAGCTTGAAATCAAGGAATGCAGATGATACTATGATTTAGAGAAACAAAAAAACATTAGCAGATATTCCATTTGCCTTGTTTTCTACTACATCATATGACACGAACTACATTAACCGATTAAAGAAACCCACCCCCCACCGTAGAAGAAGGATCGGTCTTCACATCAAGTCCAGCAGTACCTGACCTGCCAAAACAATTTCAACAAAAGCTAAGCTAAGGGCCTGAAACCCCCTAGTAAATTACCAGGTTAAAACCTTCAATATTAAGAAACTCATATAATAGCAGTTATTTTTTTTCTCACATTTCAATCATAAGATAAATATCCACACATTACTTTACCAAATATAATCAACACATTAAGCTCAAGGACAAAAACAGTTAAACCAATAATTTGGCTGTTTATGCTGTCCAAATTTGTCAGAACATGATCTTTGGACAATGAGAAATCATGGTTTTCCGATTCATCTTGCTATTTGAGGTCCTAGTGCCGGTGAATGTCTTCAACCAACAGTGGAACTTCTGGTGGATAAGCTCAGGTTCCACAGAGCCTACAGATAACAGATCAATTCGATGGCATATTTCCCTTTCCTTGTTGTTGTTATCTCACCAATCTGCAACAAATTATTCAATGACGTACAAATTTCAGAGAAGTTTATCAAGAGCCTTTTGTTGTCTTATTAAAAGTATCTCCAGTTCTTCAGAAATCCAAATTGATTCAGTGTTCATAAAGAACGATTATAATAAGAAAAATTACACCATATGCTAAATCATATGGTATAATGAAGTTCAGAAAAGAAGCTATATTTTCACTAAACTATAATTTACTGATCATGACAAAATGTTGTATTAAAAAAAGTTGATAATTTAGCAGACAGATGACGTAGTAGATAATTAATGTCTCAGACTGTCAAAAGCTCAAAAGATGAAGAAAAGAAAGTTATAATTTACCTTCAACCTCCCTTTTCCACTAACAGAAACAACATCTCCTGTCTTGAGTGTGGTTCCATTTTTCATCACTGGTGACCAGTTAACCCGCACATCTCCATTGCTGATTTAAAAATAAAAGCTTGTGTTAATAATATTGTCAATAAGGACATGATATTATAGAATCATAGATAAAAAGGATATGATTTAAGAGATAACAATTTAAAGGTTTAATTTAAGCACAAATAAGTCACCTAAACAGCCTCTATGTTTGCAAGGGCTAAGACAGCATATGTTGACTTTCCTAGAGCTCGTCAACTAAACCACCCTTTTATTATCCAGCATTATGTCATATTTATTTTGCATACCTTCCAAACAAGAGTTTAAGCCATTGCATAAAAATTACTCAAGTCTTAACCTAGGTTTTCCATAAGATCATTAAAATAAAGTCAAATAGGCCATATGTTGGTTGAGGTACCACCCTAAGCAAGAATGAGACAAGGATGACATCAGCTTTTTGATACCAAGTACAAGATAGCAAGGTTAAACGCAAAAGCAGAAGCATGTGTGTGGGAAAACCATTTTTTGCATATGACTGAGGGGAACGAATATCTGAACTTTGAAGGTGTAACTTTGTATGGATAAAATATTCCTTAATACTTTTTTTAAGTTGAAAATTCTTATGCTCCACCATTAAGTCAAATATAGGAACAAATTTCTGAAAATGACAGCCAATACCAATAGTAAATGACTTCAAAGGACAGCAGATAAAGACAATCAGTAAAAAATTATAGATATAGCAAAAGTCTACAGCTTCTGGAGAGTCTTCTATTATAACTTCAAAAAGATGCACCTGATCAAGTCAACAAGTTTTGAGCGAGATATTTTGAAGCCTGCACTAGCCAGTGCATCAACCCTCAGCGATGATTCAACAGTTCTAAATGTTTTAGTCCTATGATTGCATAAGCAGAAAATTTTGCATTAGGATATGAAAAGAGATAAGAATCCATGGTGAGAAATATAAAAATGATAGAATAAGACAGGTATCCCTGACTTCGGTGGCTCATATTCTAAAGCGAGCAATGGTATTGGCCTGCAAGTCACAGAAATATTACCAACCTACAAGAAGCAACATAATTTAGCGCCAATATTTGTTTGTCATGGACTAATCCTGAACAAGAAAGAAGCAAGTTTAATAATGGATGCATGAAACATGAAACTTCAATATATTAATGAAAAAAAGAATGGTTATCATAACTTACTCAAGCTCTTATGATACAATGAAGAAAGTTAACTGAAAAAGTAATTGATGTTATTGATAATTACTTGATGGAGAATCATCTAGTTTTACAAAGATTTCAGAAAAGTTTATTCTGGACAAAGAAATCAATAAAAAGTTATCAATTAGTTAGCCTAGAAATTCTAAGAGTTGTGTTGAAAATTGAAAAATCCTTTGGTCTTTCTAGGAACTCATTTTATATTAAATGCATTCTTGTATTAAGTGCACTCATTTACTACTTAGGTAGTCTAGAAGTCACATTTTTAATTTCTAAAAGGCATACTAATTCCATAGGAGATTACTTTTGGGAATCATTATCTTCATTGATTATATTAAGGCTCCTAAACCCCTATAAATAGTGAGCTTGTTAATGGATGACTTCATATTTGAATGAAAAAAAATTGCTTCTCTTGTCTCACACTTCTCTTTCTTTCTCTTCCTCTCTCTCTCTCTCTATTTTCCTACTTTATTCTATATTAGTTTGGTATGAGAGCGCGTCAAGAAACCTGCCCTGTACCCCATTAGGTCCCAACGAACAGGAAAAGGCTTCGATCAACACTCAAGGATCCTTGCACCTCTAATGTCAACCCCTTGCATGTGGAGTGGGACTTTGGGGCGACTATCCCTACAGAATTGGTGGAACACATAGCTCTCAATGCCGAGTAAATTTTTGAATACTAATATTTTTTTGTCGAAAATAAAAATCGTATATTTCATTAGATTGTGGTTTTCATCGCTTCTCTCGTCATTTCTCCTTTTTTTTCTATTTATCATCCTTTCTCTCCCATTTAGTTACAACTATAGTACCAATAAAATTTGAACCACTGAAAGTTGTCCCAAAAGAAGAAAAAAAAACAAAAAGTGAGAAATATTTAAAACATTGTATTTCTACCTTATGGATTATAACAATTAACAATCTAATTACCAAAAGATAATTTGTCAATAGTATTAGAATCATGACTCGACGAGGTGAAAATCAAACCAATCCTGATGAATCCCGAAACCAACAGAGTGAGATAGATACCCATAGGACAAAGCTAGCAGATCATGACACAAAATCGAACTAGTTATGTAACCAAATGCCCCAAGTCCTAGGAGCTCTCCAACACCTTGAAAAACAACCCATGAATAAAGAGGTTGATGAGTCAGTTAGACAACATGTCCATTCTTCACAATCCATAGCTTCAAATCAAGGAATTTTACCTACTCCCCAAGCGTCAGTTTAAACAAATCCTAAGTCCACCTATAGGGCACCTATTCACAATTATACTCCAACAATTCTTGATGACCAAGCTTTTAGCCTTAACAATGAATTATTAAAACCTATTAGAAATCCACAAACCCAAGTAATGGGCCAACGAGTTCGGTTTACTAACAATCTAGGGAAAATGGCTAAAAGAGTCAAAGTGGATGTGTTGAACTTTGACGGTATGTTTGAGCCAAATGTGTTTGTTGATTAGTTAGATAACATGGAAGATTACTTTAAGTGGTATGGAATGATTGATATTGAACGTATACAATTTGCAAAAATGAATATGGCAAGGTCAGCTAGGAAATATTGGTAACATGTCCAATGTAGTCTCGAATACCGTCGAGAGCCACCCATCACTTAATGGGAAGTCGTGAAACAAAAACTTAAGGAAAAATATTTACCAACCTACTTTTGAAGCCAACTGGTTGAATAATTATTAAACCTTAAACAGTTGAATTCTAGTGTGGCAAAGTATTTGGCTCGATTTAAGGAACTTTTACTTAGGTGTGAAATAGAAAAGGTATGACATCCAACAAGAAGTCTCTCTTAAGTTCCATGACACCATAAAGGAAGCTTCTGGACAAGCCCTTGAGATTGAGAAATACATCAATCTTTATCCAATTCGTCAAACATCTTCTCAATCTCTTGACAATAGAACTATTTCCCAAACTACCCCAAGTAGTGGCTCTGTTAAGCCAAAAATCCCCACTATTAGTAACAATCCTGGCCCAACCATGAATCGTCCAACACGTTTAACTACTAATTCTTAAACTAGTTCATCTTCAATCCAGTATCATTATTGCCATAATAGAGGTCGTATTACCTCTTGTTGTTTGCCCTTATATTAAAAAAGAACCAGATGATCAAATTAAGACAACAAACCAAGTAGCTGCACACGAAGCCTACTCAGGTGATGAAAACTAACTAAAAATTGAAGATGCCCATGTTAATGTTATCCATATTATTCTCTCCACTACTTGTGATTCCAATTAATGGATGAGGGCAAGTATCTTCTATACTTCTATCTGAAGCGAGGAAGTAACTTGCAAATTGGTTATTGATGTGTAGCACTATGAACAATGTCCCAAAATCTGCTATCAAAATACTAAACCTTAAGGTAGCCACATCCGACCCTATTTAAAATAGCCTAGGTTTGACAAAACCACACTACTCGTGATCGATAGATGCTTGGTATCAATCAAAATGAGCGATTACCAAGATGAGACTTACTGTGACGTCCGACCAATGGACATTGTCCACATTCTTTTAGGTCGGCCTTGGTTATATGACCTTGATATTATCAATCACGGGAGAGAAAACATGTATATCTTTTGATATAAAGGCAAAAACATTATCCTAGAGCGAGCAAAACAATTAGAAAAGGACAAAATAAGAACTCTCAAGTACCTTCCACAAGTCCCAACCACGAAGGGACTCTACTTATTGGATCCTAAATCTTTTGAAATAGAGAGTCTAAACAACAATTTTTTGTGGCCATCATTGCTAGAGAAATTCCTAGCCCTTGCAATATTCTTGACCTAACTCCTGAGGTTAAATCCTTATTAGGTGAATTTTTTAATGTCATACCTTCATAATTACCTAGTAGGCTGTCACTCTTATGGGGGTGAAAAGCTAGGTCGAGACAAAACTATTGCATTAATCGACGATAGATTTTACTAGCCTTCCCTAAAGCGAGATGTTGTTCAAGTGGTGTCGTAGTGTCCCACTTATCAAATTACCATAACTTGCAAACACAATACTGACCTATACACCCTATTACTCATTCCACATTCACTATGGCAAGATGTGAGTTTAGATTTTGCCCTTGGACTTCCTAAAAATAGCTCGTGGCCATGACTTTATTATGATTGTTATTAATCGATTTTCAAAAATGACCCATTTTATCCCATGTAACAAGACCAACGACACCTCACATATTGCTAAATTGTTCTTCCGAGAAGTTAAATTACATGACTTACCCTTAACCATGGTGTCAGATAGGGATGTGAAATTTATTAGCTACTTTTGGAAAACTGTGAAAACTATTTGGCACAACATTAAAATTATCTTTAGCTTTTCATCCCCAAACTAATGGTCAAACTAAGGTTGTTAACCATTTCTCGAAAAATCTTCTTAGATGTTTAGTTGGGGAGAAGCTCAGAAATTTAGACTTAACCTTACCCATTACTGAATTTGCATATAATAACTTAGTCAACCGCTCCACCGAAAAAAGCTCATTTCAAACTATTGTTGACTATACTCCTCGCACCCCCCTTTGACCTTGCACCCCTTCCACTTGACTATCGTGCCTCAGAACCAGCACACTCCTTCGCTCAACATATTCATAATGTGCATGTTGAGAATCGATGTAAAATTGTCCTAAGTAATGAAAGTTACAAACTTGCTGTTAATGCACATCGTAGAAGTCAAGAGTTTCAAGTTAGCAACTATGTCTTAGTTCACGATTGCCCTAGGAGATTCCCTAAAACCTCATTCAAAAAGTTGTATGCCCGTGCTATTGGTCCTTTCCCCACCATCCAAAAATTAAAATCTAATGCATATATACTCGATTTGCCTTCTGACTTAAATATTAGTCCAGCTTTTAGTATGAAGGATTTAGCTCCATATCACGGTACTTTTGAGCCTCCTCTATTTATCGATATTTCTGCAGGTGACAATCCTCCGAAAGCACCAATTCTCTTAGAACACAAGGATGACATAGAGGTCATTCTTGATGAATGTCTTGTTACATCTACTACTAACATTACTTAATACTTTCTTGTCAAGTGACATAATCGTCTAGCTTCCGATGCCACTTGGATTATTCTGAAGGAACTTTGTGATTTTGCATCAGACTTATTAGACCACTCTATGGGATCAAGTACTTTTCCACTAGAGGAGAATGATAGAGAATCATCTAGATTTACAAAAGATTTCAGAAAAAATTATTTTAGACAAAGAAATCAATAAAAATACATCAATTAATTGGCCTAGAAATTCTAAGAGTTGAATTGAAAATTAAAGGCTTTTAGTCTTTCTAGGGTTTCTTTTTGTCATTAAATGTACTCTTGTATAAGTGAACTCATTTACTATTTAGGTATCCTAGAAGTCACATTTTGAATTTCTAAAAGGCATACTAATTCTCTATAAGATTACTCTTGGGAATCATTACCTTCATTGATTATACTAAAGCTTCTAAACCACTATAAACAGTGGAGCTTATCAATGGATGACTTACTTCAGATTTGAATGGAAAGTAGGGTTTGTCGTACCGACCTGTACTTCTTAGTGCGGGTAATACATACCAGTATTACCAGTCTGATAGGGAACTGGTACACGGACCACCTTCTACCGGACAGTACCATAATCTGACAGCATATCGGGCGATACAGGGTCTGTATCAGGTGGCAATTATCAAAATTCAACCGTTATTAACCTATATCGGTCGGTACGGTCGGATTTCAATCGTGACCGATCAAGAGCTAAGATCACCATATTTCACATAATCAAATTGACTATTTAAACAATAGGAAAGGGTTTTTAAACCCTTTTCTCCCTCCTCTTTCAACTCATATCACTCCCTCAATCTTTTCAACTCTCTAAAACTCATTTTCACTCATATCTTTCTCTCATTCTCACAGTTTCATTCTCTTAAACTCAGCAAAGTTACGATTTATAGATTGGATCAAATTTGGAAGGATTAAGAGAAAGATCCCCTCGGTCAAAAAATGACGGAAGGAGCCAGACAACATTGAGTTAGACTGGTCAAGGAACTAGAGACACCCAACCATCACAATCGTCCACCCAGTGTGCAAAGGCAAAGGCAAAGGCAAAAGCAAAGGGGAAGGCAATAGCATCAGTTGCACGATGGAAAGAATTGAGTCGAGCAATGAAACACCTTCTCAATCGCATTCAACAACCTGCTCAGTCCAGAAACATGGCAGCAACGTGGACAACAATGCCTCAACCGATGATGGCAACGACATTGGGAAGTCAATGGTCCCGTCTACATAATTTGAGAGTAGTGCATGGATCGAGGAGTGAAATTTTACACATGCTACCCAAAATTTAGATCATGGAACTCGACGAGGTACTGGTCAAGTTTCTATACGGAAGGAGAAGGCACCGGATGATTTTGAGCAGATACGACAAAATCTACATGATGTAGACACAGAGCAAAGCTCATCGTATACACAGTCGTCGTACCATGGAGAATCTTATAACTAACAACAATACGCTAATAGTTGGTCATACTTCTCCGAGCAACAATACGGTGATCGATCTTATGATATAGAATAGCATATTAATGGTGAAAGTAAAAGTTCTAACATTCTCCATGCTCCGTATCAATATATATCAAAATCGTACTTGTCTTAGGAGCTGCCTCAGACACGTGTGATTCACGATGATTAGACTACGACCATCACCACATTGATGCACCAATGGCATATGGTGTAACAATATACTGTGTCGTGGGATCAAACTCAGGATTGGGTCTGACAAACATATCAAATTGATATATAGATACATAGGAATGAGGACCCCGATCCACTGCTAGTGGAGTCCCGTCATTCTTTTTCATGATAGAACTAGGTATATTCATCGATCAATTACTTAATTCACTTGAATCTTAAAGTTTAAGTTGTTTAAAAAAATATATAACAATTCAAATCATTTCTATGTAGATAATTCAATATTAACGGAAAGACGATCTGGAATGTACTACAAAGCTACTCCTTAAAGCCTGAAAAAGATATGTGTCACTACTCTATTCTAATTTAGATTATTTTCACCAAAATTATACTAAATTTATATTTATTTCCAACTTAGAAACACTAATCTAACTTCTATTTTTAAAGCATTTTTGGAGCTATTTTCGATTTTTTAAGTGTACCATCGATACGCCTTTGTGTACCGTTGATACACCTCAGTACGTACCATACCGACACCTGGTCGGTACACTAGTATGGACCAAAATTGTAAACATTAATAAAAAGAATTGCATCTTCTCTAGTCTCTTACTCTCCTCTCTTATCTCACACTTTTCTTTCTTTCTCTTCCCCTCTCTTTCTCTCTATTTCCTACTCTTTTCTACATCATTACTCTAGTCTAAACTACTTGATTGTTCATTCTCCTGTAATGTGACAACATTAGAAGATTTCCCAATCATCCAGGTTTGATTCATGAAAAATATATACTCTCTACCATGGTCTACAGTACCGACCCGTACCACCCGGTACGGGCGGTACGTACCGGTCCGACAGATTGTCGATACACGGACCGCCTGTTACTGGTCCGAGTGCACTGTAGCACTGTGCTACAGTACTCAACACACCTGAGTGTACCGCTCGGTATACCGTACCGTATCGATACCGAGCCCAGGTCGAAACACTGGTACGGTACGGTATTGCGAACCTTGCTCTCTACATCACTACATAACTTTACAATCTCCTGGAAGTCTGAGTCGTTTGATATCATCAAAGATGGTTGGCAACGATGGAATAACAATGCATTGGGATCCCATCACATATGTACATATAATACAATATCAAGCACCAAACAGATTTGAGTTTTTAACACATTGCAAGGAAATTGAAGTGCAATGAACGAGCCTTGCACCTTATCCAATGTCGACATAAGAAAGTCAGTAAGCTCTGGAACAACGATGACTTGGGATCCCTTTTCTCCCTGGACATAATATCAAAAAGATCTTAATAGAAGTTTCCAATGTGTTAACTCTTAAAAAGAAGAGGGATAATAATGCACATTGGCCATTGGCATTGTACCTGCAACAAGATATCTCCAACCTTTTCTCTTACTATCCCTGTGCCCAGAATTGCACCGAGGAAATCACCATGAGAACAAGCATCGAACGTGAAGTTCCCTGTGATGCTGGAGATATCATTTTTCTTCAGCCAACTTAAATAAAGGTTGAAGACACTCATATAAATAAAATTCAAAAAATACCTCAAAGCAGCAACAACATCTGGGTCAGTTGGCATGTCATCTGGATGTCCAACAGACAGGCGGCAACGTTCTGCCTACCAAGATCAGCAGGAAATTCTCAGATCACGTAGTATTGTCTTAAGAATAATGAAGCAAATCCTTAGTTGCTTACCTGTGGATAACCACCCTGAGATACTGCTTTGACATCGGCCAGCTTTTCTAGCGCCAAAATTGACTCCTTAACAACAGGTGGAGTGAGAAAGTCTGTGTGAAGCACCTCTCTTCTCGTCGTAGCCCGCCTTGCCTTGTCACCAACAGAGACAATCCACCGATACGATGATGAGAAACATCACTAGTATACAGTCGTCCAAGAAAGACGATCCTTTTCGAATATTGAGTTCCCAATAGCGCTAAAATTAGGGTTTTAAAAGGAATTTGGTGCAAGGGGGGAATTTTCTCGATTCGACATGGTTAATATCAACCAGAAAACCCCCAAATTTGACTGCTAAGAACCTAGTATCAAGAACATGGTCTGGTAACTCTTATTAAGGCACAAAGAAAGGAGAAATACCATTTCAAGAATGTTATTTACGGCCTCGGCTATATTTCTGTCGCTAATCCCTTTGAGGGTCGAGTCCACGACCACCGGTTTCACGGCGTTCGCGACCTGGCACAGCCCTGCAAATTGTTCCAGTTTGCGTCATACACGCTAAGATAGAGTGGAATTTGCATTTGGGGGCGAGAGGAAGAGAAGAACGAGACCTCTGCGAGGGGATTGGGATTGAGCCAGGAAGTGAAGAGGGCGAGCGGATGCAAGTAGCCGCCGGAGGATGGTCACAGCAGAGCGGCCGCTCTTGATGGGAACTGCGACGGCCGAGAAGCTCGCAGCAGCCATGTCCGCCGCCCACCTGCTGCGCACTCGTCTTGTATGAGACGGAGACTCCACGCCTCTTTTCGAAATCTATTTACCGTCGTATATGTATGCGTCAACAAATCCATACGTACGTATCCCCACTAAGAGCTACCGATGGAGAAATTATCTCTGGTGCTTGAACCCAACTAGTGTTACGATTTTTATACTTAAAAATTATATATTTTTTTTATAATTATAAAAATAAAATAAATAATTTTATTTTTCTAACATTGTCGATTACACTGAGAAAAATATAATACATAACGTCAGACATTGGATTGTCGCCAAACTGATGGACAAAATAATCATTTCAATTGACAACTAGTGAAATGTCATCACGCTTCAGCAACTCTTAACTTTTCTACCACAAATGGCCTAATCATCATCGATCTTTCCAATTTTATCCCATCAACGCTCAAATTCGATGCCTAATCCAAAAGCCACCTTGTTATCGACCTCTTTGTGGTTGCAATCGTCGAAGTGATCTTGATCTTGGGGATATGGATGGCGATCATGTAACGGTTATTATTAAATATCTTATTTAATAATAACGTAACCGTTCTTATTAAGATTCATAATTCATTATCATGAATTTCTTCATTTATTATGGTTTAAATGATTTCAGTTTCTTATTCTTTATGCATGAAATCGTTATTATTAAATTAAATATTTAATATCATTAAGTTCTTCATTATGGTCCAAACGTTACAAATTTGAATTAATTCTTGAACGTTATGAGTTGGTGATGATATATACATGAGGATTTTGGTCCCTTGGCTCAATCATCTCTTTGAAGCGAAAGGCTTTCCTACACCATCTAAAGTGAGAGTTCTGAGCCGAGAAGAACCAAAGTTCAAGAAGAAACCTCTGCAGAAATTCTTGGCGACAATGGCTGGAGGTACGCTATTTCGTTTCCGCATTAGTTTATTGTGTTTCTATTACAATGATTTAGAAACACAAGTTGGCTTCATCAAAATTTCTTACATTTGGTATCAGAGCCGAATGACCTCTGCCTTGATATGAAAAAGTTTTCATTTTTATGCCATCAAAATGATTTGATTTTGGTTTCTTCTTGGGAACTTGTTGATATATTTTGTTGAAAATCATGAGGAAATATCATTTTCAACATTTTAGTTGGTAAAATGCTCATATTATGTATGCATATTTAGTTCTATTAAATTATGTTTATGAGCAAATTTTTATGTTTAAAATGTCTAGTGATCCATATAATCTTAATTAATTAAGAATTAGCCACAGCATCCTTAATTAATTAAAATTATATATAAAGTTAAAATAAGGACCACATAAGTAATTAGACATCATATTGTGACTGATTATATTTCGTATAATAATTGTTATCCCACAGGATCTTTTATTATATTTAATATAATTAATCAGGATAAAATATCAGATTATTTTTATAATTTACCCACAGGGATTATGAATTGGAATATAATTTGATAGTTTTATCATAAAGACCATATGAATATATTTGAATTAAGAATTTAGCCTACAGGCAATTTTTATGTCATGAGATTCATATTTTTGGCATGTTTCACATTGGTAAAACATGTAATTTAGTCTATTAAGCTTCAAATTTTGACATAAGCATGTTTGATTTTATGTAGTTTCTCAAACTGTTAATTTCTCTGATATTCGATGTGATATTCCCGTGGTGGGAACTATAAGATATGGAAGGAGAGGGTTCTCCTCCATTTAGGGTGGATGGATATTGATTATGCTATTAGAAAAGACGAACCACCTATAGTCACTGAGACTAGCACTCTAACTGAGATCGCGTTATATGAGCGATGGGAGCGATCCAATCGGCTCAGCGTGATGTTTATCAAAACTAAGATAACTGCTGGCATACGTGGTTCTGTTGACCAGCATAAAAATGTCCGAGACTTGCTAAAGGCTATCGATGAACAATTCATCACTTCGGATAAGGCACTAGCAAGCACCCTTATAATGAAATTTTCATCCCTTAGACTCACCAACATAAAGGGTGTGCGTGAGCACATAATGCAAATGCGAGATATTACGGCTCAACTTAAGAAACTTGAGGTTAATATGTCAGAATCCTTCCTGGTGCACTATATTCTGAACACCCTTCCACCTCAATATAGCCCTTTTAAAATTTCATACAATACACATAAGGACAAATGGTCAATTAATGAATTAATGACCATGTGTGTTCAAGAAGAAGAGAGGCTAGTAATGGAATTGGGTGAGAGTGCATTGATGGTAACCACTCGAGGGAAGAACAAAACTGACAAACATCAAGCCAATCAAAAAGCTTATCAGTAGGGAAAAGGTAAAATACCACCCCAAGCTGATATCAAGAAAGAAGCAAGGTGTTTCTTTTGTAAAAGAAAGGGACACATGAAGAAGGAATGTACGAAATTCCAACAATGGCTTGAAAAGAAAAGTAAACCAACCTTATATGTATGTTATGAATCTAATATGGTCAATGTTAATATTAACACCTGGTGGATTGACTCTGGATCAACAATCCATATTGCAAACTCTTTGCAGGGTATGCAAAACCTAAGGAAGCCAGTGGGAAGTGAGCAAAGCATCTTATTAGGAAATAAGATGGGCTCACATGTGGAAGCAATTGGAACATGCATTTTAACTTTAAGTAGTGGTTTTGTTTTAAAATTAGAAAGAACCTTTTATATACCAAGTTTCTCACGAAACTTAATTTCTGTTTCCAGACTCGTACCATTTGGATATTCCTTTAATTTTAAAGACACATCATTTCGTTTATTATATAAATCTGATTGTGTTGGGAATGGTATTTTGTCTGACGGTCTTTACCGTATTTTATTACAAAATGATAATACTCAAGGTTCAATGCATGTTCACGCTGGCATTAAGAGGTGTAATATTAATGAGGACTCCTCTATATTATGGCATCGGAGATTAGGACATATCTCCATGGAGAGAATTAAAAGATTAGTTAAAGATGGGGTACTTAGTACTCTTGATTTTACTAATTTTAAGACTTGTGTGGACTGTATTAAAGGAAAACATACCAATAAGTCCAAAAGGGGTGCTAATAGGAGTTCAGACTCATTAGAAATAATTCATACTGATATATGTTGTCCAGACATGGACATACATGGTCAGAAATACTTCATCTCCTTTATAGATGATTACTCACGATATATGTATATATATTTGCTTCATAATAAAAATGAAGCATTGGATGCCTTCAAAGTCTTTAAGGCTGAAGTTGAGAACCAATGTGGTAAGCAAATTAAAATTGTGAGATCAGATAGGGGTGGAGAATATTATGGTAGATATACTGAAAATGGACAAGCACCTGGTCCTTTTGCTAAGTTTCTTCAAGAACATGAGATTATTGCCCAATACACTATGCCTGGTTCTCCAAACCAGAATGGTGTTGCAGAAAGAAGAAACCGAACATTATTAGACATGGTGCGGAGTATGCTTAGCAACTCCAATCTTCCTAAATATTTGTGGACTGAAGCACTAAAGACGACTGTGTATATATTAAACCGAGTTCCAACCAAGGCTGTCCAAAAGACACCATTTGAACTATGGAAAGGTTGGAAACCGAGTTTGCGACATATGCGCGTTTGGGGATGTCCGTCTGAAGTCAGGATATATAATCCACAAGAGAAGAAACTGGACCCGAGGACTGTTAGTGGGTATTTCATTGGATATGCCGAAAAGTCCAAAGGTTACAGGTTCTATTGTCCATCTCACACAACTAGGATCGTGGAATCAAGAAACGCTAAATTTCTTGAGGATGATGTGATTAGTGGGAGCGATCATTTCAGGAACATAGTTTCCGCACATGATCATATAGAATCTCAACCTTCCACATCAAATGATAGATTGGTTATAGTTCATAGCACTCCTCAAGTACAAACTAGTGCTGAACAACCAATCATTGAAATTCCACAAGTTGTTGATAGTATTCTAATAGATCAAGCAGTTCAGGAATTACAACAAGCTCCTGAACAACTAGTTGAACCACAAGTTCCTCAAGGAACCATTGGTACAACATTAAGAAGATCTACTAGAAATAAAAGATCAGCAATTCCTAGTGATTATGTTGTATATCTACAAGAATTTGACTATAATATTGGAGCCAAAAATGATCTTGAAACATTTTCACAAGCCATGAGTTGCAAAAAGTCAAATTTGTGGCATGATGCTATGAAAGAAGAGATGAATTCCATGATGAGCAATGGAGTCTGGGATCTTGTAGAGTTGCCTAATGAAGCAAAGGCCATTGGTTGCAAATGGGTCTTTAAAACTAAGAAAGATTCGTTAGGCAACATTGAGAGATACAAGGCAAGACTTGTTGCAAAGGGATTTACTCAAAAAGAGGGAATCGATTATACGGAGACATTTTCTCCTGTATCTAAGAAAGATTCTCTGCGTATTATTTTAGCATTAGTTGCTCATTTTGACCTTGAGTTGCAACAAATGGATGTGAAAACAGCATTTCTTAATGGAGATCTAGAGGAAGAGGTTTATATGAAACAACCTGAAGGTTTCTCCTCTAGTGTTGGTGAGCACTTGGTTTGCAAGCTTAGGAAGTCTATATACGGCTTAAAACAAGCCTCCCGCCAATGGTATTTTAAATTTCATGAAGTGATTTCTTCATTCGGATTTGTTGAAAATCTCATGGATCAATGCATATACCAGAAGGTTAGTGAGAGTAAAATATGTTTCCTTGTTTTATACGTAGATGATATTTTGCTTGCAACCAATGATAAGGATTTGCTGCATGAGGTGAAACAATTTCTTTCTAAAAATTTTGACATGAAGGATATGGGTGAAGCATCTTATGTCATTGGCATTAAGATCTATAGAGATAGACCTCGAGGCATTTTAGGTCTATCACAAGAAACCTATATTGATAAAATTTTAGAAAGATTTCGGATGAAGGATTGTTCACCAAGTGTTGCTCCCATTGTGAAAGGTGATAGGTTCAATTTGAACCAATGCCCAAAGAACAATTTTGAAAGGGAATCAATGAAAAACATCCCATATGCTTCTGTTGTATGATGCCTTATGTATGCTCAGGTCTGTACTAGACCTGATATTGCATTTATTGTGGGGATGCTAGGTCGATATCAGAGTAATCCAGGTATGGACCACTGGAGAGCTGCAAACAAAGTGATGAGGTATCTACAAGGAACCAAAGATTACATGCTTATGTATAGACATACAGACAATTTGGATGTGATTGGTTACTCAGATTCAGACTTCGCCGGTTGTGTTGATTCTCGTAAATCAACATCAGGATATATTTTTATGATGGCCGGTGGAGCTATTTCTTGGAGAAGCGCTAAGCAGACCTTGACTGCTACTTCTACCATGGAAGCTGAGTTTGTCTCCTGCTTTGAGGCTACTTCACATGGTGTATGGCTTAAGAGTTTCATTTCTGGGCTTAGAATCATGGATTCTATTTCTAGGCCATTAAGAATTTTCTGTGACAATTCAACTGCTGTCTTTATGGCTAAAAACAATAAAAGTGGAAGTCGAAGTAAACACATCGACATTAAGTATTTAGCCATAAGAGAACGTGTAAAAGAAAAGAAAGTGGTCATTGAGCACATTAGCACTGAATTGATGATTGCTGATCCTTTGACTAAATGCATGCCACCTCTAAAATTCGAGGATCATGTAAAGAAAATGAGACTTAGTTCCACTTTGTAATGATATTGAAACTCTTATATATTGTGAAATTTTCTCATTTATGTGCACATTATTTTGAGAAAATAAATTGTTGTTGGACCAAGAATAAACATAAGGTTTATTCATAAAGTAATATTACCACATTAAGATTAAGAAACTAAATACATCGTGATACATGGATGATAATACTCGCTCTTAGAGGACTTATCGCTATGATTCATGTATTTATTTCTTAAGAAAGTTGTTCGAGAAAGATTAATTCAAATTATTAAGATAAACGTATGGACCAAGTGGGAGAATGTAACGGTTATTATTAAATATCTTATTTAATAATAACGTAACCGTTCTTATTAAGATTCATAATTCATTATCATGAATTTCTTCATTTATTATGGTTTAAATGATTTCAGTTTCTTATTCTTTATGCATGAAACCGTTATTATTAAATTAAATATTTAATATCATTAAGTTCTTCATTATGGTCCAAACGTTACAAATTTGAATTAATTCTTGAACGTTATGAGTTGGTGATGATAAATGTTCTTGATGGGAGAACATCTATATATACATGAGGATTTTGGTCCCTTGGCTCAATCATCTCTTTGAAGCGAAAGGCTTTCCTACACCATCTAAAGTGAGAGTTCTGAGCCGAGAAGAACCAAAGTTCAAGAAGAAACCTCTGCAGAAATTCTTGGCGACAATGGCTGGAGGTACGCTATTTCGTTTCCGCATTAGTTTATTGTGTTTCTATTACAATGATTTAGAAACACAAGTTGGCTTCATCAAAATTTCTTACAGATCCACCGTAGGAGAATTAGGAAACAAAACAAGAAAGAAGTAGGTGAGGAGATCATCATCACCATTGAAGGTTTCTCTTAAACCAGTGAAGAGGAAGCGAAGCAATTTACAACGGAGGTCTCAACCCTTATCGATTGAAGCATCATAATCTAGTTGGTCTCCATAGATGGTGCCATGCTTGACGAGTGGTCTTTGTTGGTCACAACGACACGATAATCTTGACCTCTTCCAATACTACTGATTCGTATACACAGCTCAAAGAGATTTAAGTTACAAGCATGCCAAAACTAAAGCTCGATCTCAGGAACATCCCTAATCTCATATCACGAGACTTCCACCTCTGTGCAGTGCAAATCGAAGGTCAACATGGAAGCCCTGAGCTTGGGCTGCCTGTCGGAGACCACGGCAGGAGAAGATACGCCCGGCCCCGTCCTCTCCGGCGTGCCAAACCACTTGGATTGCATGTACTTGTGCGTCCTCCACGGCGCCATGTGCATCTTGTTCTCCTTCATGCACTTCTTGGCTGCTGCGCACATAATCTTGACGACGCCACGCAGCTTCTCCGACTTGCCCACGAAGATCTTCGGTAGGCAGCTCACGAGGCTGTTGTAGTCCCGGCTGCCTCTCGCCATTTCGAACTCCGCCCGGAGGTTTGGCTCGATCACCAACCTAATGGTGCCTTTCTTGCTGTTCCTTGCTTCCATCACCACATCGATGTAGCTGTGTTGCCCTGTGGAATTTTAACAAGCAGTATCAGACCCTGTCCCTGTTTAGGTGCTGGACATCGTCTCTACGTGGGAGAAGCAGATGTGCCCCATTACCTGAAGGGATGTCCGCCGACCTTCTCCACTTGGACTTGCAAAGCGCGCTGTCGTATCCAAGCTCGCGAAGCTGTTGTGCGATGCATGCCAGTGCGCAATTCCGGCATTCCTTCGCCATGCGATTCGAGCAAGTGCAATCAACGGGATCGGCCTGCAGCATCTTGTTCACTGCATACTTTGTCCGCTGTAGCAGCTTCGCCTCCGTTGAGCTCGTGCGAGACAAAGCTTCCTGCATCCATCAGCGGCAAAATGAAGGATTAATTAGATTTCCCCCTCGAATCTCAGAAAAGCTTGAAAGCAACCTCTTTGACGAAGATCTCAGCATATATTCTATATAAGAAACTTCTCCGTTTGATCATATAAATTTGTATATGCACGATTTTAAGGTCAAAATGTGAGTAAGGAATCGCCAAATCGACGACGGCGACTTACCCGAAGAAGCTGCTTCTGCGACTCCCAAAAGGCCTCATTCTTGGCGGAGATTTCGCTTGTCCCCTCGTCACAACTGCTCCCATACGATGCCTCGGCTCCCCTTTCTCCTTCCTCCAAGAAGCTGAAAACCGTGTCCGACAAGCTCATCCGGCCGTCCTCCGCCTCCATTCCCATGTCCTCCTCCTGAACTGATCCTTTCCTTTTCCTCCGCCAACCTTGATCGGTGCTCTGTAATGGCGTTGCGGCACCACATTTATACGAGTCTTGGGACGAACGAACGGGTCGCCGCGAGGGCGAGGGAGACAGTTTGATGCTCCACGTGGGAATCAGCCATTGGGTAACCCCGGTCCGTCGGGCCCAACACAGCGTGGATCCACATCAGGAAGCCGCGTCTGCTAGCCCTGGATTGGCCTCTCTTATCCTCTTCCACCCAGTGAAGCTCGGCTGTCTCGGCCGAGACCCAATCAAGGAAGGTTCGCTGCACTCGACAACCTTTCCCGGGACCCGCCCATTATGAACCAATATTGGTCGAGCCTTCCGTGTTTCGTGGCTCTACTTGTCTACATCTGATGAGGATGATCTATCCGAGTGATAACATATGAAGTAAAAGACAACGCAAAAACGTGTTCTCTTGTTTTATCTATATGCTGATTGACTCTATAAGACAACGTAATCTTTACTCGGTCCATGAGCTTATAATAGCAAGGGTGATCCTCTTCACGGATATTTAGAGATTGTGGTCAAGAAAAGAAGAGGACAAGTGACAGTTCATGGCTCTCAGACACGGTGGTGGGGCTCGGACCAATGCTCCACCACCACCACCGTCTCCCTCGCGTCCATCCAAAACTTGTAGGCCATGAAGAGGAGAGTCTCGTTGTCGGTCCTCGTTTGGAGTTGTGCGATAGAGCAGTCACTCCAATATCAGAACGAGAAGAGGAGGGAATAGTCGACGGTGACTTAAAAGCTTAATGCTGAAGGAAAAATGCTTCTCAGCCACGGGTTACGTTGTGGCCGAAGTCAACCACGTAGCATGCCACGTAACCACCGACCCCCGACCCCGTAAGCATGCATTAGAACAGAACCTGATCCCGATGAGACCGGAGAGTTTAGTATGACATGTGGTTTAGCTCTCAATTTGACCCATTATAATGAATTCCAGTCTGTTCACTCATTGAGCTTGGGTGATTAAAGATGAATACTTCGTACTTTTCCACATCATGATGGAGCATGTGATACATTTTATCTATTACCATAACGTGTATTGATTCCTGACGCAAAAACGAGAATTAGACCTTGAACGCGTCGGGAAGTCGTACCTCATTTACGTACGGAGCCCACCGACGCAGCTCACAACTCAGCACACATCACGAGTGGGTCCCTGCGATTTACACCACGCGAGCGGGTGAGATGAGTAAGGCCGTAAAGAAGCTGAGTAGATTAGTATTTGTTTGTCGACATCGACCGCAAAAGGCGTCGTCTGCGTCTAGTACGGATTGCTTCCTTTCCAAGTCACCATGGTGGAATGAATCCACCAACGCTTGCTGGCAATAAGTTCACAGTTACGGGAGCGCGACGCAGTGCTGCTTTCTGTGCCTTCGAGCTCGTTGCTCCGCTCTCAGCTCTCATGTCGAAGGAGAGCAAGCGAGCCAAACCAACACCCCCGCTGCTTCACCTTCTCCTCCTCGTTCTAACCTTCCACGCTCTTCCCTCCGCCGCCGTCCACCTCATCTTCAACGGATTCGAATCCTCGGACCTCAGTCTCTACGGCAACGCCACCCTTGAGTCCTTTCCCTCCTCCTCCCCTTCCTTCCAGGAGACGCGCAGCCGCCACCGCCATTACCTCTCCCTGACCGACGAGTCTTTCTCCCTCGGCCGAGCCCTTCTCCCCGTCCCCATCCGAACCAAGTCCTCCAACTCCACCGTGCTGCCCTTCGCCGCCTCGTTCCTTTTCTCCATCGCTCCCATTATCGAAACCCTACCTGGTCATGGCTTCGCCTTCCTCTTCGCCCCCGCCGCGGGCACCCTAGGTGCCGCCCCCTCCGAGCACCTCGGCCTCTTCAATTTCTCCGCCAACGGTGACCCCGCCTCCCGCGTCCTCGCCGTCGAGTTCGACGTCTTCCGGAACGGGGAGTTCCACGACATCAACGACAACCACGTCGGGGTCGACCGCAACTCCCTCACCTCCGTCTCGTCAGCCGCTGCCGGATACTGGCCTGATGACGATGGCACCGGCGCTGCATTCGTTGGCCTCACCCTGAATGATGGGTCCAACTACCAGGCATGGGTGGATTACGACTGCGGCCGGCTTAACGTCACCATGGCTCCAGCTGCTCTCGGCCGGAAGCCGCGCCGCCCCCTTATCTCCATCGAGATGGACCTCTCCGACGTCTTCCTTGACGAGATGTACGTCGGCTTCTGCGCCGCCACGGGAAAGCTGGTGGAGCGTCACCACGTCCTCGCCTGGAGTTTCAGCAACTCCAACTTCTCCGCCGGTGACGACCTAGTTACCTCGGACCTCCCCAATTTCGTCCCACTGGCGGCCCAATCCAGTGCCAATTCGAGAAGACGCCTAATTTTCAGCCTTTCCGTGGCAGCGATGGTGCTTCTGATGTCCGTCTTAGCAGCGGCAGGGGTATGGATGGCGTTGATTCGCAGGACGAGGAAAATACAAGGAAACGAGGAAGAGGTAAGTCAACAGGAGATCGAGGAATGGGAATTGGAGTATTGGCCGCATCGGATCGGGTATCAAGAGATCGTCGGCATCACAGAGGGTTTCTCCAAGCGTAACCTGATCGGCCGCGGCGGCAACGGCAGCGTCTACAAGGGGTTTCTCGGTGGCGCCCTGGTGGCCGCGAAGCTCTTCTCTCAGACCAACGAGGACGAGGCGAAGCAATTCGTGGCGGAGGTTTGCACCCTCGGAAGGCTAAAGCATCGGAACCTGGTCAGCCTCCGCGGCTGGTGCAGATCCCGACGACCGGGAGGCGGCGACGTGATGATCCTGGTATACGACTACATGGAGAATGGGAGCCTGGACCAGCGGATGTTCGGGAACGCGAAACCGTTGGATTGGAAGTCGAGGGTGAGGATCCTCCGGGACGTGTCGGCGGCGGTGCTGTACCTGCACGAGGGGTGGGGCGAGGCTGTGGTGATCCACCGCGATGTCAAGGCGAGCAACGTGATGTTGGACGGGTCGATGACCGGGCGGCTGGGAGACTTCGGCCTGGCGCAGGCCCACCCGCGAGGGCGGGCGCTGGGGACCACGCGGGTAGTGGGGTCAGCGGGGTACCTGGCGCCGGAGGTGGTGCGCACCGGGCGGGTGACGGCGGCAACAGACGTGTACGCATTCGGGGTGTTGGCGCTGGAAGTGGTGAGTGGGCGGCGAGCGGCGGAGGCGGGGCGCCCTCCGCTAGTGGCGTGGGTACGGCAGGCCTCGGCGGCCGGCGGAGAAGAGGCGGAGGCGGTGGTGGACGGGAAGGCGAGGGCGTCGAAGGGGTACGACGCGAGGGAGGCAGCGATGGTGGTGGGGTTGGGCCTGGCATGCACGCGGGAGGACGCGGCGGGGCGCCCGACGATGAGGCAGGTGGCGCGTATGATGGACGCCGAGGAGCACAAGGCGGCGAACGGCCGGGACGACTCGACCTCATGGTTGCTGGACGCCAGGCTGCAGGCGGCGGCAGGGACCGTCGCCGGGGCGCACCCGCAGCCGCAGCACCACCTCCTCCCGTCCGAACCCGACCCTTGCAAGGCACGCCAAACGCAACGTGGTACAGACTCCTAAATCGATTTTTTAATTGTCTCTTTGTAAGAGTAGAAAATTAAAATTGCTTTTAGATAATATCTGTAAAGAAAATGATCGTCCCTTTGCTTTTGAATGTCTTCAGTAAATAAACTTAATTAAAAACAAAGAATTTGCACGATTTTTCAAAAATAAATCTCAGTGATTAGAACAAATGCTGGTACACGAAACAAGAAATTAAACAAAAAAAGAAAAGAGAAAAGTATGTGCACTTGCAATCTCATTGAGATACGACAAAAGCAACATGCAGGACACTTCGACCAGCAGAATGTATCTCCTTGGGACTGATCAACCATACGTTGATAGAATCGCTTCTGCCAATTTCATATGATCCAGTAACTAGGAGAGATCAGGCCATGTGGACCTACACTGAGATGACGGTTTCAGCTGTACTCGCACAAAAGAGGTGGTATATATATATTTAAAAAATATCATTAATGTCTTATCATTCAAATTTAATGTATAAAACTATACGATGTGTATATGAGATAAGAACTATGAACGTTAATAGTTTAATGAATCGTTCTATGTTTCTACGTTAAAGGTGAGTTTTTATATCTGATTCTAAAGGATACGAAGGAAGTTTGTAATTATTTTTCTCACGATAAATAAGGAAAAGGAAGCTTATAATTGTATTTCTCATCATAAATCGTAAAAAAAAAATTTATGATTGATTTTCTCATCATAAATGCTGAGAAAAAAATTTTGTTTTATTTTTCCACTATGGGTGGTGTCTCAGATAATAATGTATCTTTCTATCATTTGCCCTTGAGGGGTTTGAAGTACGATTTTAATTCATCTAACATTGAAGCGTTTGATATTTGCTTTCACATG
This sequence comes from Musa acuminata AAA Group, assembly GCF_036884655.1. Classification (NCBI taxonomy): domain Eukaryota; kingdom Viridiplantae; phylum Streptophyta; class Magnoliopsida; order Zingiberales; family Musaceae; genus Musa; species Musa acuminata. The sequence goes on from NC_088352.1 coordinate 2,298,581, forward strand.
TCGGGTTGTCGCCTCCAATGTGGTGGATTTTTCTTTATCTGGGTCGGATTTCTCCATCTTATATGTCTCGGGCACATTTTATATTATACTTAAGTCGTAGCAAATTTATTTTCACGCGGGTTAGGTTTTCTCGGCTAATTCATCTTAAGCGCATTTAGTCTTGTGCTTCCATCATGGTGGATTTTTCTTCATACAAGTTAGGTTTTTTTTATTCACATATCTCGATCTTATTTAGCTTTGTGTCTTTGTCATGGCGAATTTCTCTTCACATGGGGTTATGTTTCTCAACTCATCCATCGTGACTGATTTCTCTTCACACATGTCAAGTTTCCTAACTCATGCATCTCAAGTATATTTGGCCTTGCGCCTCTGTCATGATTGATTTCTCCTCACGTGGGTCGTGTTTCACCTCTGTCATGATCGATTTCTCTTCACGTGGGTCGTTTTTCCTAACTCACATGTCTTGGGTGCATTTAGCCTTGTATCTCCGCCATGATAGATTTCTCTTCACGTTGGTTAGATTTTTCGACTCATGCGTCTCAGGTGCATTTGGCCTTGCACCTCTATCATAGTGGATTTCTCTTTACACGGGTTGGGTTTCCCGACTCATGCGTTTGGGGCACATTTGGCTTTATGCCTCTATCGTAACAGATTTTTTTTTTACTTCTTAAGTCCTCTATTTAGTGTATTTCAAATTCTTTGTTTGACATGTTTCGAGTCCATTATTGGTATTTTTAAATATTTTATTTGATACTTTTCGAGTTCTTAATTCGTTGGTGTTTCTTAGCAAGTGTCCTAGACACTTATCTCATTTGTAGGAGGAGAGAGATTGACTTTCTTCATATAAATACTTATTCATCTTAAGGGATGTTCATTCCTCCATTTAAGCCTCCAAAGTCTCCCTATAAATATTTTTTGTCTCATCCTGATTCTCTAAAAAGTGAGTTGGTTCTTTTAAGTCTCTCGTAGTCCCAACGTTAGTTTAACAACAAATTGATCTTCTATTGTTCTACTTCTTTGTCTTCTTAGATCGGGATGTCTCTCCTTTCTTGTACAAGTTCCTCTTAATCTCTCCACCACCATATGGTCAAAGTCCATGCTTCGTCTTTGAATAGCCTAAGGGCAGAGGAAGTTCCGACCTCCCCTTCATTGGGGGAGGTAGTTTTCATGAACCTAAAAGTTTATTCAGGATTTAAAGTTTATGAAAAGCTCGCATGATTGTGATTCATTGATGAGTGCACCACTTCTCGATCACTTGCGAGTTAAGTATTCGTTCTGATTCTCTTAACGTAGTTGGGAAAGTGAAACACAATAGCGCATCCGAGGTGCCATATAATAACATTTGGATATGAAAATTAGCAATATACTTTAGCGGATCAGTATTACTATCAAAGGCCTCCAATGATGAGAGATGAAAGTTGGTTGGGATTGGTTCCTCTTGGATGTCGTTGGTAAACGCTGACCGGCCCAAAGTGGGGTTAGTTTACCCTTCTTCTTTGGATTATTGAAATTCTCATCGTATTTCTTTCAAACGTTAGTCCATTTATTGTAGCTGAATTCTCATATAATTATTTATCGAATTTGTTGATTGGGTCTTGGATTTGGGTGGATCAAGATGATGGTATGGCAATCCATTGAATTCTATAGTTGGGGAGTGAGGTGCTTACTTAATTAGTGGCTCGACGAGCTTTGAGCATTCTTGAGATATTGGCATTGTGTCGGAGTGGGGAACCCTGATAGGTGTTGTTGTCGGTGTTAATTGAGCTACTGGCTGCGATTGAGGCAGTGGCATTGCTTATTGGGTTAGTTGAAGCAAGAGCGAAATGACAGTCCGGACCATATCAATTAGCATTTGCACCTATTGGATAAGGTTTAGGAATGCCTCAACGAGGACGAACAGGTGACACGAGGTCACCCCAAGATTGTTAAAAGGATGATAATATTACGTTAACGTTTGTATCGAGATAGATGCGTCTACGCGTGAAAGGGGTGGTCGCTGCCCTCTTGAATAAAAGTACTGTGCATTAGGAGACAGGGCCTCTTCTTTCGGGCATTCGTTAAGAGGGTTGTTAGGTAGATATTCTTATAATATCGAATCCTCCTTTTAGTACTAAAATGTTATAAAAAAATATCATTGATGTCTTAGTTAGCTCGATATAGTTTGGATCTAGATACATAGAATTATCCAAGATGTCACCGAAGTAAGAATGTTGAACTTCAAATGTGTCATCTACATAAAAATCGAGGCCGAAAGAAGTTTTTCGTTCTAATTCCTCCGAAGTCCAAACTAATAATAGTCGAAGAAACTATCTAAAGGATAAGAAAGAAACTTATAATTATTTATTATTATTATTATTAATAAAGTATATAATTATCTTTCTAGTACAAGAAGTTATCTTTATTTTTTCTTCAAAAATTTAAGTAATACGCGTCTAGTTATAATTTATCTCCAATCACATGGACTAAAAAATGAGAACGATGGAAGGTCAGGTTTCCACGCTTATGGCAATCCGACCCATTTAAGTCAGACGAACGTATTTATTACGTGATCTGAGCGGGTGCGGAAATGAAAGTATGATCCACGTACTCATTCTTAATCATTATGATCAATGTATTTATTGTATGAATACAAATACCTAACATGGCATATTCGTATTCATTCTGTGTACAGCATACACAAAAATCTCCTCCATTATGGCATTCATGATGAATGCAGTAAGTCTTTTATTGTGAGATGGATGTACGGACATGCTTCCTTCTACCTTGCTAAGTTGGATGCACGTCTGCACGAATCGTCAAGCAATGTGAACAGCCGATAGTTGTCGGGGGTGCCTCACTGCATCCAAAATCGTCAACCGGGCATAACTCGTAGCCCCGCGGGCAGTCACCGGCTGCACTGCAAACGGGAGACTGTAGGCGGCCAGTCGAAGAACAAGGATTTCCTTTCCACAGTAACTACCCGCCGTGCAAGTTGGTGCTGGTACGGGCCCACGACGATGAGGCAAGGCCAACCTCAAATTACGTGGTACGCATTGAGGGTAATTTATAAAGTAGTAGAAAAGTATTTTGGCTGGTATTATTAATTTCCCAGTTATCTGAATGAAATCCTCTCAATAATTACGTCATAGAGATAATTACTCACTTAATTTTGTGTAGAGATAATTGCTTAATTACTGTAAGTTTTCTTTCTGCGCTTCCTCTCGACTTCCTTCTCGCCCCGCTCGCTATTAACCACTTCGAGCCCGCAACAAATCTGGTGCTCGAAGACAAGGGTCCCGATCGGCGATTCCGCAGCGGAAGCCCAAATCTGCGACTTCATCCCGGGAATTCCAGCTTAGAAGAGGCAAGATCCAACCTCGTTAACCCTTTACAAACCAATCCCTTCTGCGTTAATTGCTTTCGCTTCCCATTAGTCGTTTGTGTCCGCGGGATGATGACGATGGACGTGGATCTGTAAGAAATTTGATACATCAAACAAAAATCGATCTTCGTTCTAGATTTTAGAGATCCCCTCTGATTTTTTGTGTGGAAGACGCGGTTTTGGACGGTTGCCATTGTTCTAAGCTGGATTTAAGCTGGTCATCATTCAAGAATTGGAATAGGTATGTTTGGAACATGTAGATCTTCTTATTTATGGTTCGTTTGGGTCTGTTTCTTTCAAGAGTGGGGATTTAGAGGCCTTGGTGCTTTCTTTTGGTGGCTGTTTGGTTCATTATAGGTTGGATGAGAGGGTTCTCAAAAGGGGAAAGGAGATGAGACGGCGGCCTGTGGGGCGGGAGGGACAATGAATGGAGGGTCATTGGGTCTACGATCGGGGAGTTATGGATCGCTGCAGCAACAGCTGCAGAACGGTGCTGCTTTGCCGACTCAGTCGCCGCCCCTGCCAGTCCGCAAGACTTCGAAAATGTCACTTTCCGGATCAAGAGACAAGGAGAAGATCTTGCCGAGGATCTTCAAGTTTGCAGGGAGGAGGAAGGTCGGGATGTTGCTCTTGCTCGTCGCCTCAGCTGCAGTGCTGTCTTTCATTTCTGCCGTCACTAAAGGTTTGGCCTTTCTTCTTTTCTTTCTCATCTATAAACTCAGTCATGCATTACGTCTAATAATTGTTTGACGGTCGTATCGTCACATCTCAGAGTTTGGATGGGATCAACATTTGCTGATCCACAGGACCCTTCTCAACATCTCTAAGCTTCAATGGCATGACAACCTAAACGTTCTAGTCTTCTGCACATGGCGGCTACCATTTCTCTTTAGGTCCAGAGTATCAGTTGCTTTTGCCATGTTTTTCCTAGAGGCCATAGTAGTAGATCTTAGTGACTGTAGATTTGCAAGCTTATTATTTGTCAATCAGTCTTACTTGACTGTTTTCACATTGATATGTGCAAGAATTAGCTTGGTGCAAGCCATCTAGGAACACTACCATGGCTATTGAATTAATTGTATCTAATTTTGTAATTTGTTGTTGGTGCCAATTATAACCGATTATGTCAGGAAATGACTATTTGGACTATTACCAGACAATTCTTAACTCTGGAGACATGTTTAAGTTTGTCTAAGGTATATAAAAGCTATGAATTTTGATTGGGTTTCTACTGCTAGAATCTCATTAATTGTTATTTTTTAAACAAATTACCACAGAGTAACAAGACTACCTAGAGATTCAGTGAGGTCACAGAAAATGCCTGTTCTGCAGAAGGATATCCTGCCAATCTCATACGTGTCATTCATTTACATCCTTGTTTCCAACCTTATTCTCTTTAATTTTCATAGCATTTACTGGCTCTGTTGTCTATCATCATGAGATGTGATAATTTCTTTGGTTGCTATTTCAGATGAAGACACATCGGTGAGCCCTGAATCTCGCATGGGTTTCACTGACCATGTCCGGAATTTTGTAAACCCTAGTAGACCATCATTTAATAATTTCAAGCCTCTCTTTGCACCTGCAAAAGTAACTGAGGTCAATAGCACTTCCTATGCAAACCATGAGTCTGCAAATACTCATAATAAAACACAGCTCTCTATTCCCATTCTTCCTCCAACACCACATCCTTGTGAAAGTTTCACTCTTCCTCCTCCACCAGCTGATAAGAAGCGCACTGGTCCACGTTGTAAGTCTCAAACTGTTGACTCGTTGGACTGCAACAATTTATTTATTGGGTTCATCCATAAACTAACACTCACACCGACTCTCTCTCTCTCTTTTTTTCTTTTGTAGCATGTCCTGTTTGTTATGTCCCTGTAGAGCAGGCTGTGCTACTCATGCCACCTTCACCATCAGCATCGCCCATTCTTAAGGATTTAAGCTACTACTCAGAAGATAACTTGATTGCCAATGAGTCAAATGGAGGCTCTGTCTTTGGGGGACATCCATCTTTGCTACATAGGAATGAATCATTCAATATCAAAGAATCAATGATGGTGCACTGTGGGTATGCATAGATTTTTTAGTCTGAAAAATATTTATGATCGACACTTTTTCACTTTCATTGTGTATATGCTTAAATAGGTGGATTCAATATATTCTAACTGCTGTTATTGTCTAAATCCATGTTTATTATTCTTCATCAGATTCGTCAAAGGAAAGAGACCTGGTCAAGGGACTGGATTTGACATAAATGACACTGATCTTCTTGAGATGGAGGAATGCCATGATGTGGTCATTGCCTCTGCTATTTTTGGTATTAATGTGCTGCTTCCCATATCTCTGTTGTCAGTGTTGTTCACCCCTTGACTTTTGCTTCTCCTGGTCCATTTTAAGGATTTTATTACTGTTCATTTCATTTGTCAGGAAATTATGATATAATGCAACAACCAAAGAATATTAGTGAATATGCAAAGAGGAATGCCTGCTTTTATATGTTTGTTGATGAAGAAACTGAAGCATACATAAAGAATTCTAGTGGCCTAGTTGATACCAAAAGAGTTGGTCTATGGAGAGTGGTGGTAGTTCGAAACCTTCCTTATGATGACGCAAGGCGCAATGGGAAGGTATATCTTCGCTTTTACATTTCTATTGTCAGTTCAACTTGAGTTAACATCATCTATTATTTGAGGATAATATGAGATTTTTTTTTTCATCAGCAAGTAAATCAGCCAAATTTTGTTGTATTTGTCAATAAAAAATCAGTAGTATTTTCTGTCTTTGTAACTGTTCAGAATATCTTGGCTACATAGTCTGAGAGAAATAAAAGTAAATAAATCAGCAACATTTGAATTTTCTTGAATTGAATGTATTCTACCCCACAGATTGATGAAATTATATAACTAGTCCTTTCTCCTCCTCATAACTAGTACATATCGATCCATTTTCATTTCTAATCTTTCTATGTTAAAGTTCTAATTGGAAGGAATAAAATGATTTACACAAAATGAGCACTGTCAAACTACTAGGATGTCTTTTATAAGGTTTAATGTCCCAACCAACCTGTATAAGAAGACTTTATTCATAGCCATTGTGTTCTCCTTCACTCTGTTTTGTAGACTTTAGTTGGACTATTTGTTCTATTGTATTTCTAGACAACTATCTGCTGAGGTGTTGGCCTGAGGCAACTGTGACAGTCACAGGTGGCTCTCAGTTACTAAGACACGTACTTGACACCAGAAGTTGGCTACCACTCAGAAAGGGATTCTGCAGATTCTCCTTTTTTTAATTTTTCTTTTACATTTACTTTAAACTCTTTTTATCCTAGAGATTTTATTAAAACATTAATCATTTGATGTTGATGTAGCTGATTCATGCAGTAAGCATTTTGATATCTATCTTAAATCCATTTTGAAGTTGCACCTGCTTAATATTCCCTTTGTTTTCATTTCTGTTTAAACAAATATGGTTATAAAATATTCCTTGTTTAGTATCAATATTTGATTTTGTATATGCTAATTGAAGGGATTTCTAATTTAATTTTCCAACATCCAACCCATATCTACCAATTTATATTTCTAACTTTCCTACGTTAAAATACTATTTAAGGAAATCAAACAACTTGCACAAAATGATCACTGTCATAATACTAGGATGTCCTTTATGGTGGCTAATGACCCAATGGACCTATATAAGAAGACCTTATTCAAAGGCAATGTCCTTTCCTTTGCTCTCCGTGTCGACCGGTGTTATTGATCTATGGGTGGACTGGTATGTATTTGTATGTAACGATCGATACCGATGTACCATACGTTGGTATGCTGGTACATATCAGGTTTTGAAAAAAAAACTGAAAAATTGTCAGAAATTAAAAAAAATCCTTAGGCTTTTTATCCTAATTTAATGGTTGTTTTATTATATTTAATTAAGAATAGAGTGTATATGAGGCATAAATAATGCATAAGGCTGCAATTAACCCTAAATACTCCCAATTTGAGCCTAAATATAAGACAATAGACCTAAGTGGGACTAACACTAGACAATGACCTCAGCCATGTTTAGTCTTTGTAAATATGTATTAATACACCTCTAATTATACAAAATGATAAATAAAACTTAGAAAGAAGTTAAATACCTTCAAATTGCAGAGAAATTCTATTAGATCTCGAGTTCCAAGCTGTCTTTTATTTAACAACAAGCAAGAGTGTAAGAAAGAGTGAGTGAGAGCAAGTGAAAGAGGGGATTGAAAGACACCAAAAGAGGCCACAATGGTCAATTTGACTGTTGGGGCGAAACTTGACTCCATTTGGTTCGGTATTAGTCAAATTCCGACTGGAACTGAACCAAATCGGCCAATACAGCATGATTTTTTATCATATCGACCGATACATCAACCATAACGGTCGATACCTGACACTTTTCTTAGTATCGCCTGAAACGAGCTGATCCACGTACCGGTCAGCTGGCAGCCTGGTAAGTACCGCCCTTTTTGTACCAGTTTGGGCAGTACATCAAACCTTGCTCTCTGTAGCATAGACTTTATTTGGACAAGTTGTTCCATGATATTTCTAGATAATTCATTGGTAGAAATGATGGCTATAGGCAACAGTGTCAGTCACAGTTGGCTTTCTGTTATTGAATCACACACTTAGACACCACTCATGGGCTACCATTCATAAAGGGAGCTTGCAACTTTGAGGATCCTAGGTATCAATCTTTTTATATTTATTGAGCCTAGGTATCTGTCTTTTTATATTAATTGAGCTTGCAACTTTCAGTTTTCATCAGTGTGGAGAGGTAATTGGCACAGACACATGTACATCACAGAGAGAGAGAGAGAGAGAGAGAGAGAGAGAGAACATACTTTGGAGTGGCAGTGTGTATTTCATGATATTATCGAATAACATATAACGTTAGACAATATCTAAAAGGGTTTCTTCTAATTTATTTGACAAGAATCATCCATTTTCCATTCCGAGTCCTCAGCACCTATTCCCGAGAGTTTATATCTTTGGAGTCTGGAAATAACATGATGCAAATACAGTCATCTATTCCATGATTCCAAGAATATGTTTGGCTATATTTGACATGACCCAGAATGAAGCTTCTAGATGTAGATTTGTTATATTCCAATTAATTTTGCTATCAGCAACTGACTGATTGAATTTGTTTCGTTTTAATTACTTGATTAAATTTCTATTTTGATTCTCAATGCGATGATCTTTAGCAGTTACAATCTTAATTATCTTCTGTAATGCTCAGGACATTTCATAGATGGATTCTTCCTATTTATTTTTGGTAGGTTCCAAAACTTCTGCTCCAAAGGCTTTTCCCAAATGCCCGGTTTTCTCTTTGGATTGATGGAAAACTTGAGTTGGTCGTGGATCCTTATCAAGTTCTTGAGAGGTATACTTCATTGATGAGCTTCCCTCCAATCCATAATTCATTATGTTTTAATCCATCTAAAAGTAACTGTGGACATATTCTGGACTTCCTGTATCGAGCGCTTGAAGCAGAGATGCAACTTAGGTTTTTTATACATTCATATAAATGTATCAAGTGCAACTACCATTACATCTTCAACTTTTCTCTTTGAAGAGTATTGTAGTTAAATTAGCTTGAGAGTCTAAATATTTAAACAACATTAGCACTTATGATTTACGATCATGATGTAACTTGGTGTCATTGGTTCCAAGGACTAGAATAACTAGTTTTTGTCATAAATAGAAGTGAGTGGGTTGTCTCGAGCCAGTAGGCGGGGATCAATCTTGTGGAGTCCCAACTTAATAAATAGATATAACTAAATTATATGAGTTTTTCTTTGACAAAATAACTAATGTTAATTGCTATATGCTGCACGGTTATGTTTTAAATAATGGCAATGGTAACTCGTATAGACAATATCATTTTAAATAATTAGCACCAAACCATCTCATATATAACTAGGTAACTTGAACAGTTGCACATCTAAAAAAATGTAATTTAACTGTTAAATGTATATTTTTGGTGCATATATTTATTTGAAGAATGAGCTTTTGTTCCATGGTAAGGTTGAATATAATATATTTTCTGTGCATAGTGCATACATTGGTCCTCTTTGAATCTTGAATTATTGGGAGTCTCATCCTTTATCTTCTTTTGGTTTGTAAAAATCAATCATTTAAAATTTAGACAAGTTTCTGTTTTATAGGCGGTAGTACAGTGCCTAGACGTAGAAATTCAGCTACTGATTAGCCAACTGGGATTCTTTAGTTGGAAGAATTTTTTGCACATGAAACAGCAGTTGTCTTTTGTTACAATTTAAAATCTAGGTAACTATGCATTCATAAGATTGTTGAGGCTTAGTACATGGAAACTAGAATTTTAGCACTAAATAAGTTCCTCCCTTTCCCTTTTTTTTGGCACTAGCAGTAGGAGAATGATGCTACCCCAGAACATCTTTGTTCTGTTGGCAAAGTGATACATTGACATTCTTGATGTATCATTTCTCCATCCATGTGACTCATAATGATTCCTATTTATAGCAGTGATCTCTGATTTTCTGCATTATCCTACACTTCATGTTTGTTATATAACATGCATGAAACTTGGATTGGAAGTGTTTAATGAAGAGTTTTGAGGAAAATGATCTGTTGGATTATAGTTAAAATTGAAGTGTGATGTTTGTAAGTGTCTTCCATCAAACTAACTGCATAATAGGGATTGCAGTATCTGATGCATAAACTAAAATGACTTTGACTGGCTTTCAGATTCTTGTGGCGGAAGAACTACACTTTTGCAATCTCCAGGCATTACAGGCGCTTTGATGTTTTTGAGGAAGCAGAGGCTAACAAAGTTGCTGGAAAATATGACAATGCATCCATAGATAGTCAAATTGAGTTTTATAAGAAAGAGGGTCTCACGCCTTATTCTTTGTCCAAGCTTCCAATTACAAGTGGTGAGTGCTGGGTCTATATTATGCTTTTTTTAGAAAGATGCTATAGACTCATGTCTCAGTAGCTGGTTCTAAGAGTGTGCTTCTTATTGTAAATCACAGATGTCCCTGAGGGATGTGTGATCATCAAAGAGCACATCCCTATAACCAATCTGTTCACGTGCCTGTGGTTCAATGAAGTTGATCGTTTTACCTCTAGGGATCAGATCAGCTTCAGCACTGTAAGAGATAAGATAATGTCTCAAGTGAATTGGACAATCAACATGTTTATGGACTGTGAAAGACGCAATTTTGTTGTTCAGGTACAGCAATCTCGACCATGGCTTTGCTGATTTCAAGGGTTACTCACTGTCAAATATCCAACAGTTAGAAACATGGGTTGTGTTAACATAACCTTGCCCGTACTGTGTTTGCATCTATCATGATGTGTCATGTATGTGACCTTCCTTTTTTCCCTTGACATTGTCATGTGGAATCTATACACTTCATTTTATTCTGATATCTGACATCTTCCCGTAGGATACGACTACAGAGGTTTTTGTCAACTTGAATACGTTTCTTATAATCACTTTTTTTGTTTGTTATGCAGGCATACCACAGAGACTTGTTGGAACAACGGAAAGAACTTGCCTCCTTGATCCAGCCACCACCTCCTGTGGTGTCTAATAAATCACCTCGAGAATTAATTCCAGCGACTCCAGACAGGCTTGCAAGAGCTCCACCGTCGAGGAAGCTGCCTGGGAAGATATCCGCGAGGCGTGGGAGGGACAAAAAATCAGGTTCGAGGCGTCATCACCCTCGTGCTGGCGCTGGAAAAGATAACAATTCGATCTGAGATTTTGCACACATTGATTCTTTTTCAAGGTTCCTACAGTATTATTAGCCGTGGGTCTGCCAATTCAGGACTAATTGCCTCCTAGAGGACCCATTCTTGAGTATACCGCTCTATTATTTTTGCGAGGAACTGTTAATAGTGATTCAATTTTTTTTGTTACAAGTAATCAGTTCAACAATAAGTAGCATTGGCATCAATCTCAACATTTTTGTTCCGAAAGTTACATCTTTGATGCAATCTTTAGTCCACTTTGTAACATAAATGTTTTGCTAGTCAAGAATTGATCCCGAGCTTCATTCTTTTGTGAAATCAAATAGGGAAAAATGCATGGTTGTGGCCCATCAAATGACATTCCTGTGGTAGAAGAATTAATAAGGAAGTTTTGTGTGGTTTGTTGCAGGTATTGACAAATAATTCATTTCCAATCCTAGTGTGATGCAATGCCAATGATCTTTTCAGTTGTTCCGTGGAGAATTAGGTGGATTGTTTTTGTCAGCATAAATGGGTTTGGGATTTTGGTGGAAGATGATATCTGACAAACCTACCTTTAAATTGGGCCATGCAATTAATTGAAGAATCTTTTCAAGTTTGGGTTCGTAGGTGACCGACTACTTTAAATGCCCTGTTTTTTGGTTGCCTCTCTTGAATCTCCTCCATTCATTAATTTTGGACCTTTTGATCAATACAAATAAATATAAAGAATTACCAAATTAATGATATTACGAATATTGCAAGCATAATATCATTTATTTACAAGGAGGTGAGTCTTCTTATGCTCATGTAAATTTGCTCCTTTCAGACTTTCTCATGCAAACATAATAACTTAAGCTTTTAGACTTTCATCCAAAAACAACAACAACAATAATAATAATAATAATAATAATAATAATAATAATAGTTCATATTAAATAAATATAAGATTTTTATTATAATATCATTTATTTTTTTATTAATATCATTATATTTTGTTATAAAAAAATTAACGAGATAAAAAAGTGATATATATAATAATGTTATTATCGATCAATTATCATCTAACACATGATAGTCAGATTAGCATAGGGAGATAAGATCTTCCCCCATTTAAATCTGTTCGTGTGGACATAAATTCAAAATAGATGATTACGAACTGTCTCTCGTGTCGGCTACAAAGAACACGTGCTACATCCGAGCACGAATGTCTTCCGCCGGTGCCCACCGGGCTTCGATGCCAACGGAATCAACCACATGATCGCTGACACCCGATCACGTGCCCATCACGAGCAAAGATGGCAACGTAGCGAGTAAGGATGAAATTGGCACCCAAATCAAGCAAGAAACTGGAAACTAAAGCCCCTCTACCGCACCCCCTCCTCACTTTGGTGCTGTGGCTTACCCCAACTCACTTCTTTCCATTGCATCGAGAAAGAAAGAAAGAAAGAAAAATACAAAAGAAAAGGGTGAAATAAGCCCAATCGCCGTTGATTCGATTGCGAACTCGATCAGAATCGCACGACTTTCGATGCAGGATATATCTTTCATCCACGGTGGTCCCCTTCTCCCACGCTTCCGTCAAGAAAGGAATCCGACGGTGGCCTCGCTCCTCTTTCTCAACCCTTCAATTTTCACGCATCATGATGTGAAAATTAGTGATAAAAAGGGCGGCAAGGCGGCCGAGACCACTGCAGCTGTCCGCGTGGCGACATCCCATCCGTCGAATGGTCCGAAGCCGAGATGTAACCGTCATGCTCCAACGTGGGGTTGCGAAACGGGGGAATCAAAGTCATACCAACAGAAAGAAGAAAGAAAGAAAGACATAGCGAGGAAGAAGGAGAACGCGATTCCCAACGCCACAGAGACACAGAGAGAGAGAGAGAGATTAGAAGAGGAGGGAGGCAGAGGAATCCGGCTGTAAACTTGGCCGCTAATGCACGAGTCGCAGCGACAAAGCGCCGTGGATCGATTCCTTAGGAGGGTTGAATTGACATCCAAAAAACCTTTATCCTTAATCCCTACATTCCCCCCACCATTTTGCTCCACTCCTTAGGATTAACGGCGCAGTTAATACGCATCCTCGCTTCATTATTGACGCGCTCGCTGGAGTATAATTCCTAAAGTACCCTCGTGACTTGGAAACGGACGCGGTTGTTTATCCCTTATTTTCTGTAATGTGGGAGGATAGAACGGTCAGTTAACTGAGTTGCCGGAAACTGAAGCCTAGAGGGGTCCGGAAGCAGAGCTGCCGCTCGAGGAGAAGGGTGTGAATGCAAATTAAGTTAATGGTAGGGGGTTGTTTGGGGAGTAAAACGCTTCCCGGCAGGTAAAGAAAGATGTGCTCTTTCTTCGCCAGTATAAATAATTACCTTTAACCCCTCCCTTTTAACTTTATTTACTCCACCGCAGTCCTCCTCACCTTCGAATAAACCATAACTCGCTTCGCTTTTCTCTCTCTCTCGCCTTGCCGTTCCTCTTGGCTTCTAATTCTCCATCCCTCTCTCTCTCTCTCTCTCTCTCTCTCTCTCTCTCTCTCTCTCTCTCTTCTTTCTAAACCCTAACTTTGAGCACGAAGAAAGCCGGCAATGGAGGTACCGGAGAACTGCCACGGCGGGTTCTGCGGTGCCGGGAACCCACAGTGCGCGCCGGAGAGGAAGGCCAGCGGGGGAGGAGCAGGAGGGGACCAGTTCGTCGTCGAGGACCTGCTCGACTTCTCCAACGAGGAGGAGGAGGAGGAGGAGGAGGAGGCGGAGGCACTCGCCGGCAGCTCAACGGACTCCTCCACCGTCACCGCCGTGGACAGCTGCAGCAACTCCTCCTCGGGCCCTGAGCCGCATCCCTCCAGCGACATCGTCTGCCGGAGCTTCGCCGATGCCAGCCTCTCCGGCGACCTCTGCGAACCGGTAATCTCGCCTCTCCCAGCTGTTTTCAAATGCGTCCTCTATGATATTTGCCTTTTGGTTACCAAAAATGTCTAAAATATTAAATCGGATGCCTTTTGTTGGATTTCTTACAAAACTGTAAGTGAATTAGTGTTTGAATTTTTTTGAATTATTAATTCCAGTTCAGTTTTTTAAGAGCTTCGCTGAAACTGAGAAGAAAAGAGAAGAGGAAACGAAACGAAACGCCCCCGGCCGAGTTCTGCAATACTACAAAGGGTTTCATCTTTGCATTCTTTTGTGATTGGTATTTGGATGCAGCAGTACGAAGAGCTTGCGGAGCTCGAGTGGCTGTCCAATTTTGTTGAGGAATCCTTCTCCAGCGAAGACCTCCACAAGCTTCACCTCATCTCCGGCGCCAATTCCACCGCCTCCTCCACTACGGCCGCCGCTGCATCAGGCCGCGCCGACCAGGGGGCCCCCTTGCGCGCCGAGGCGCCCGTCACCGGCAAGGCGCGGAGCAAGCGCTCCCGCGGCGCGCCCTGCAGCTGGTCCTCCCGACTGCTCGTGCTCTCCTCGTCCCCGGAGTCGGAGCTCATCGTGCCCCCCGGCGCCGCCGCAGGCAAGAAGGCCGCGAGGAAGAAGGACCCACCCGCCGCCGCTGCCGCCGCGGCAGACGGGCGGAAGTGCCTCCACTGTCAGACCGACAAGACGCCGCAGTGGCGGACGGGGCCGATGGGCCCCAAGACACTGTGCAACGCCTGCGGCGTCCGCTACAAGTCCGGCCGTCTCGTGCCGGAGTACCGCCCCGCGGCCAGCCCCACCTTCGTGGTCTCCAAGCACTCCAACTCCCACCGCAAAGTCCTCGAGCTCCGCCGCCAGAAGGAGCTCCGGCAACCGCAGAAGCAGCTCCTCCAGGCCGCCAGCAGCGGCGCTCTCTACGACGCACCGACGCCGGTGGCCGCCGCTAACTTCTTGATCGACGGCCCCGATACCCGACATCACATCTGATCTTGATGTCTCAGAAGCAACTGATCCCACTTCCGGGTGAAATTAATCCTCGTAGGTGTTAAGTTGGTGGAATTTAGGCATCTTTTTTGGTGGATTTTCTTTCCCTAGGAAGAACTAAATTGTAGCACGCGCAGCGCCGCCTTTTTCTTCTGTAAGCCAAAAAAAAAAGGACTTTTTCTGAGTAAAAATAGTCAGAATTAACATCAAAAGCATTTAATATATTATTAGCCTCTTTCAATTCATAAATACCCTAACGTGGTCGCGTGTCGTTTACATCGTGAAACGGTAATCACGGCCACCAGTGGATGGATAATCTATGCTTGTGGAGTGTACGGTGATGGAGGAACAGTTTTCCTATATCTCAAACCAGGTTGTCTCCATGGGAAAGAACTACTCTGTACAGTGCACAGCCTGGGCGGCAGCAGCGGCAGACCGCAAGCCGCCTTGGAATCGCGCATCACTTACTGTGCAGCGTACTCAACGCCATAAAAATACTTCCGGCACGGTAACTTACCGACATGGCACCCCAGAGGCAGTCTCACATGGACACACATTGAAATGGGTGTCCTCGTGATCCCAGACACCCGCTGCTGATCCTACAAACCCAATCCGGTAGAAATGTATGCAGCAGCATCTAAGCCTACGTGACGGTGGGCACATGGCTATGGAACACATTCACCGTAGGTGAAACCTCAGCTGCAATGGGATGGTAACATAAATAGGATATGAAGAGCAGCAGATGATGATGGAGAGTCTTCGAAGGAGAACGAGGTGGAGAGCCCCGACGTCCGCAAGGCGGATAAAGGAGCAGATGAGGCAAAGGACACCCATGCAGGCCAACCCAAAAAATGAAAATAAATAAAAAACTACTTGCGGTGAGCGTGGATCGAACACGCGACCTTCAGATCTTCAGTCTGACGCTCTCCCAACTGAGCTATCCCCGCTGATGTAAATTGATTGAATTATTATGTATTTAAATAATTTTAACATGTTATGAAACCTAACTACCATTGTACTGTCTATTTTAGATTTAGAAAGTTAAATTTGTGCTATAGTCTGCAGCTAAATCTGGTCACTTCTAATTCATCTATAAATAGTTGTTGTTATTGGTACCAGCTAAAATATTCATAAAATTATTCTTTATAACATGTATAATTTTCTTAATTATGTATTTTTTGTAGTGTCTGGAGATTATGATACAATGTTAAGTTTTTGGTTGCTACCATTCCATCTAAAACATCTTAGATCAAATGAAGTTTTCATCAGTGTTTCATGAAAGACAAAAGTTGAATGGGGTAATAAGCCTATACACTCTAATGTTGCATCTGCATCACTCGGATGAATGAAGTTCATGTGAGACATTGAAGAATTTATTCCTATTAGAAACAGTGGAAGACCAGAAAACTTTCACAAGGAAATCCAGCTGGGCCTCTGCAATCTTTTATCTTTAGTGAATGTAGTTAAGTCAGAGCATCAAAGGCATGAGCTACTCAATCTATAGATAAAAAGGAAGTAATTCCAATAAAAACACATCCAAGAATGCAAACATAAGAAAATGTAAATCTACCATTAAGCAATTCTAGTTTGAGACTAAATCTACATAAAGGTAGATACAGCATTCCTGCAATGGATGACGTGCCAACAAAATTTTCCTCAGAGACAACTCCTCTATCCATCCATCCATCTCTCACACCAATGAACTCATCAGAACAACTCTAGCTTGAAGATTTGTATCCTACAAGGCAATGCCTAAAATGGCAATGAGCCAAAGAGACATCATAAAAGGCAGGCCTTCTGTTAACCATGTGGCGGTATGCTCTGCATTTGATGTCGAAGCCGCAGAAGTAGAATTTCCGGTGCCCATTTTACTGTAAAAATACAAGCCGAGACTATTAGTCAAAATGGATTGCAAATATATGATAATATGAACTGAGTAAGAGTCGTCAACACACCTGGAGGTCGTGTAAACACAGGCATCGTAGCCTGCAGCAAGATTTAGAATCTTGAGCCACAAAAATTTAGGAAATTCTAAACAAGTATGGATAATTTATTGATGAGGAACAAAGATACTGATCACAAACTTAAGCAACCAGTTGGTTCATTTTCTTCAGGAAGCTCAACTGATGCACGATATGAATGTAGCAACTTTGTATTATGAACTATTTATACTCATATTTCTCTCTCTGAAATGACAAAACAGATGTGAGATCGTCCAAAAAATTTCTTCTTGATGAAAAATCCAACAAAAAACAGTTTAAATGAAACTATAGATAAGGAATATGATTTCATTTGGACGTGGAACAATGAATTGTTGCATTGTTCAGAAGTATTGGGAGAGCACAGTGGAGCTTATAATGATTGGAGTGTGTTTAAGTTCAAAGTCCAGAATTGTAAATTAAATTGTCTGACTCTTTGTTCAAATTACATAAATTAACAAGAAAGCACACAAGGGACAAAAAAGGTCTCACCAGTATGCAGTCTAGGAGGGTCAACATGTGCAGCTTTTAATTGTAAGAAGAGAGGCAGTTTCCGTGACAAACACTGATCATTCAAGTGAAAGCTTAATGTGGTGCCAAGGCTCATCTTCTAACGTTCGTATTGGCATAATCCTCAAAAGATAACACCAGAGAAATGTGCCCTGGAGATCTTCTGAGATGAAGATCACATGTTTCTCAGCTGTATTGATCGCCACAAGCCATAAGTGGCAACTTGTCTTATGGGCATAATACTTAAAAGACAACCACCTGAGAAGGGTGACTTGGAGATCTTCTGAGATGAAGATCACATGTTTCCCAGCTGTCTTGATATCAAAAACCATAAAGTGCACAATTGTGATGACAGATATTCATCAAAAATTGGCACTTACCTTAACGACACAAAATCATATGCTAAAATGCAACAGTTTACCTCTAGTATTTGTTCATATGCTGCTCAATCAGGTGAAAGAATTCTTGTGATCCAACTAAATTCAGGTACAAATGAACATGAAATCTTGAATAGGAAAGGTAAGGCTTCATCCCTGCTTAATTGATCATAACTTCACCAAAACTAGGAAAGCTTCTACAGATATAAATAGATTGTTCTCAGTTAAACTGACCACTAGGATGTCTCGGATAAATTTTATATATGGATTGTTAAAGAAGGAAGATGCTCACTAACATAAGGTTAGGTGTCATGGTGTTTTGCTTTTCATTTTCAGATCAGGAAGACCTGTGACTCATCTCACTTACACTAGTATACGAACTAGAGATGATTGGATAAGTCTAGCTTTAAAGAATGTGTCAGCAAAGATTGGCAAATTAACATGCTACAAGGCAAGCTTACTTACTTGGGTCTTTGGTAGTTTTTAACCCTGTACCTCCAAAGTTACATGCAACATCAGTAGCACCATTTTGTTGATAATAGCCATTGAAAGCATAGGATGCATGAGAAGCCAATGTGTCCGGTTGATAACAAGGCTGACTAGGCTGAATAGCTGAACAATCAACATTGCCTGAACCACAAGCCCAATTCAATGCATTTTGCAAATCAGCATCTGAAGCATTGCTTGAAGCCACACACCAAGTTCCATTAGAACTTGTTATGTTAGCACCAGTGACGATGTCGACATTTCCTCTACCAGTCCAATCAAGACTATACACACTAGTTTGATCAGGATAGAACAGCCCCCAGTTCCTCTCCGATTCCAGCCCAGGCTTCCTATTCTCATTGAACAATGAAAAGATGTAGACATCAATTTCCTCCCCAGGCTTTGCTGGAGTCCCCGCATCATTGATGACATGACGAATCAGATTGGTGTTGTAAGTCTGAGCATCATCAGGAGTTGCAGCAGTTTCCTTAGCAGCACCCTTGTTAGGCCATCCTGATTCGGTGACCATAATCTTCAGTGTTCTGAAATTCAGTGCCATTAGAGCGAAAAATATAGAATCCAGCTGGGCGTCAAACATGTTTGTGTAGACTAAACCAGTATTTGGATCAATTACATCTGAGGCAGATGGTGAAAATAGTGCATAGTCCAAAGAGACATTGCTAGGAGAGTCTCTATAAGCATAATAGGGATAAAGATCCACCATGAATGGGGATTGGTTCTCCACAAGGAATTCCAACATGGGCTTTAAAAAGTAGGCATATTTGCTGTCAAAAGCCCCGGCGGACGGTGGAAATGATCTGGATAAGATTCCAAGCGAATGAGTGCTAGAGACTTTGATCCTCTTGTGCAATCCAGCCTTCTTCAGAGCTGCAAGGACATTAACCATGGCAGGAACGACAAGGGCCGAGACATTATCACGGGTTTCAGTGACCTCAGCACCCACAGTAATGTAGGTGATCATTGTGGCCGGGTAGTAGGGGAGGATGCTGTTTTTGAGCCAAGTATCGACATTGGATTGGTACTGCGAGAAGGGGAGCAGGTCTGAGTTGGGCACCCCGACCATGAGCTCCACGCCAGTGTTGGCGAAGGCCTTAATTACCTGGATGTTGGAATCGTAGATTCTGACGTATTTGATGGAATGCAGCTGAACCAGCTGGGCGACCTTGTCGGGGGTCGGGAGGTCGTCGGCGTTGCGGCCATAGCAGACACCAACCTTGCTTCCATTGCAATCAACTGTGACCAGATTTGGCAGGACGCGTCAAAAACAATCAAAAGAAAGGGAAGTTCCCCCTCTCTGGTTCAAAAAAGGTCAAAAAACATTCCTTTTCTTTGGGGCTTGTAGTTCTTTCATTATTTTAGTGCATTCACCACCCAAATGCATTTCGCATATGGTTGATGCTAAAGATGCTAACTTGAAGCAAGGAAAGGACTAAATCGATGAACTTTAAGCGACGGAAGGCATATGTGGAAGGAGTTAAAATGGGAGAAACCACTGACAATAGATTCAACATCTCTAATGGTTACAGAACCAGTCATAAAGACAACTCTAAGAAGTGCAAAATAGCAGGAAGAATGGGTTGTTCCCTCTTCCAAACACCACAAAGAAGCCACAAAAACTAGACCTAGATGACATGGTCACATCTGCGCACAGACCTTCCTAATGTAGAAGAGAAGAAATCAAAAGAAACCTTTTTTGTTGCCCGGCGAAACAGAAAATGGAGAAGGAACAAAGAAAGAGGGAGAAACATTAAGCAAAGACTAACATTGACATCAAACATACTGACCAGCGAAGTGCAAGAGGAGGAGGAGGAGGAGGAGGAGCGAAGGAACCACCGGCAGGTCTCTCTCCATCGAATCAAAACTGGGTCAAGATTTCTTCAACAGAACCTCTCGAGATGCTTCCTCTTTTCTCACCATTCGACTGGCCTCAACCCAAAGCTGTCATTTTTAACCCGTTCCTTGAACTCACCTCCACCGCCACCTCCGCCTCCCAACCGTTGGGCCTCGCAGCTCGATTCCCGATGACAGTTGACAGCAGAGCGGCGAGCATGGCCAGAGGACGGAAGCGACAGTGCGAGCGGATCCTAAACCGTGTTTTATGAAATCGGCTTGAGAGGAGCGTCTGGAGTCCGGAAAACAAATCGTCTCCCGTTTCGATTGCACTGTGTATATAATTAATGTTGGGACCCACTGATTCTCCAATGATAATGCAGGTGGCTGATGGAGTGAGAAGATGGTGAGTCACGCATTTTGGGTCTTCTTTTTGGTGTGGGTTCCGAGGAGAGACATACGTTCATTACAAGTGGTTCAAGTCTCACGAGTAGCCGAGCCGATTGGAGAGACATCCCGGGGCCCCAGCGGGACCCAGCGCCGGCGAACGGGAATCGGCTTGTGCTTTGCTTTGTTTGCGTGGGGGGAGTCAGTCCGTGGAGGCGAGCGCTTCTGCCCCAAGCATACGCCGACGCCGCGGGGTCGATTCCAAATCGCGAGCAACGGGACAAAACCCTCTGCTTTATCCCCCACCTTTGAAAAGCAGCACCTTTTGCTGTTCATGGAGGACGAGCTCGCTTGCCTTCTTGCTTGTTTGTTGACTAAAGCATGGATTGATGATCTGCCCACCGTCCGATCTCAGGTGAGTGGGGATGATGGAGGTCGGGTTTGGTGGGGGAGGGAAGACAAGCTGGGGAACGTTACATGATAGGAGGGGCCATGACAATATGCTACCTACATGATCATGGAGCCTCTGGAACATCACTGTTTCATCACATGCTTGCAGGGCTTACATGGAGGCGCAAGTGTTTGAACTCATACAAAAATAGTATTTAGATGGATGTGATGGGTGACTTTGCATGGATTGACGATATGGACGAAGAATGGCATGTGTTCGATGTGTGCAAAGGTAGTATGAACTCATATTAATCCATGCTTTAGTATTTAGGTAGTGTTTGAACTCATATTAATATTTACTGTATAGCAGCACCTTTTTATTGAGAATTTACTTAGGGACATCTCTTTTATATATATATATATATATATATATATATATATATATTGAATTGACAAATATAATATTTATCTTTCAAGTTTATTACTTGATTTTTGTGTTAACACTCACTTTTTTTCTCCGGTGGCGTGTGGCTTCTACAGCTTGTGAGAAGCTGAGTGAGTGGTCTGTGTCAGTGTCGTCAGGTTTTTATGTGTGTGTTGACCTGAGTTTTTGAGTCTGTTGACTAGCAATATCGAACGCGTATTCATGTGATGAGATGAGATGAATATTGTAGTTTTTCTATCAGGAAAGGAAAGAATGTTGCACACATTAAGAAGAGGCATCGATTCACGTAAATGTCAGACCCAATAAATTGTGTGTGATGGGGATCAACAACTCAACCTAAGTAAAGTGTTGAGCTATTCACCCCAAAAGCTCATCCTATAATCTACGCGATTATCTTATATTCTAACATAAACAAAGTAAGCTCTTCCACGACATACGAGAAATTAAATACGTACACCATCGTATTATTTTTCTGAGGACTTCCTCCTCTCGCTTAACGTTGAATCCATTAGGTCAACTATGTAGAAACATCGTCTCATGTTGACACTCATTAGGAGGACAAGCCAACAATAATTATCTTTATATAGGAAACTAAGTGTAACATAAGCATGTACTGATTGGTCAAATCCCACCTCACAAATGGCTTCATGCTTGTTCAAGCCATGTCAGACCGAGCATGTCTGTTTCGTGCATGGACGCAGGTGCAGGGCAACGTTACTCGTGCTCTGAGCACGAATGGGTTCTCTCTCACTCTCTCTCTCTCTCTCTCTCTCTCTCTCTCTCTTTATGTCAACACAACAATTAATTAAGAATAAAAAAATAAAGTTTAGATTAAAGTAAATAAATAAAGATAAAAAATTTATTAGGATATAATATTTTTATATTATTTAAAGTAATATTCTTTCTTTCAACTATTCTCTTTTACTTCTTCCTAAAAAGCCAACAAATACGATATTTTGGTTTTAAAAAGACCAATAGGAGTATATCGATTAAAAAATAAAAAAAGAAAAGACCAATACATCAAAAAAAAAAAGATGACAAACATTCGATAAAATATTTCTAATCAACTTGGTGAAAATTATCAATTTTGGATCTTTTAAATAAAAAATTATTTATTTCATAAAAATTATGAAATTTGATAGAAAATAATTTTCTTGAGTATGATTAACAAGATCCTAATATTATTGAAGATTCAAAAGATCAAACAAATGAGAATATACAGAAAGATACAATAGCCCTTTACATACTATAATAAATAATAGATAAGTCCTTATTTTTTCGAGTCATGATGGCATCAACATTAAAAGAAAAAGTCTAAAAAATATTAAAAAATATGTTTAGAGGCACAAATAATGTAAAAACATTAAAGTTTCAAATTCGATGTGGATTTGAAACTCTTTTTTTTTTTTTTCAAAAGTCTTTTCTTTTGTGAACCAAATGAGATCGTATAGTGAAATCCTAAAAGATTAAACTATAAAAAAATATTTTTAAAATTTTATCTTCAAAATTTAATATGATTTCTACTTCAATAGAAGAAACTAAAGATATAAGTTTATTGTATGTTGATGAATTAATGGACTCATATTTAGTTTATGAATAATAAATAAATAAATCTTCAAATGAAACTTCATAACATTCTCTTCAAATGAAGGTAGATCAAAAGAAGAAGGACAAAATAAATTTCAACAACCAAATCTCAAGAAAGAGAACAAAATGTTTGCGGTAGGGGATGAGGCCAATTAATGGTTTTGTTGAAAAAAAATCAATATTTTGAAAAAGATTATTAGTACAAAAGTAAAAATCTAAATGTTCCTTTTTGCTTTTATTATAAAAAATTATCATTTTAAAAATGATTGTTTGAAAAAAAATTAAGTAAATCATTATAAAGAAAACAATAGTGAAAAATAGATGAAAAAATATTTTCTTTATAGTATCAAGAAGAATATGCTACATCTATTTAGTTTTTAGATAGTGGGTACAATAATTATATAATAGGGGATAAAAGTTTATTTCAAAGACTTAATAATTATAATTAGATCTATAAAATAGATGGGAAATGACAGTAAGATTTAAATGGAAGAAAAGAGAATAGTTACCGTGAACACCAAATATGATAAAAAAATTTATTGATGATAATGATATTTATTCTTGGTTTAAAATAAAATCTCATTAGTATAAGACAACCGATGAGAAAAGGATATTATGTTATTTTTTTATGATAAAAATAAAAAAAATAATAACAATTGTGAGGATGACAAAAAATGAAATATTTTTCTTATTATTTTTGAATTTCACCTTACATGCATTCGTTGTTATTGTTATTGATGAATCGATATTATGACATAAAAGATATAATCATCTAAATTATGATGGACTATAATTATTAAATAAAAAAAATAGTAGTTGGTTTGTCTAAGATTAAAAATAAAGATATCATTTGTGAATTTTATATTTTTGAAAACATAGAAATTTCTTTCAGAT
Source organism: Musa acuminata AAA Group (assembly GCF_036884655.1). Taxonomy (NCBI): domain Eukaryota; kingdom Viridiplantae; phylum Streptophyta; class Magnoliopsida; order Zingiberales; family Musaceae; genus Musa; species Musa acuminata. The sequence goes on from NC_088352.1 coordinate 2,322,480, forward strand.
AGGTTAAATTTTTATGAGCTAAAAAATGATTTAAACTTGTGCAGGTAGATAGTTGTGGGCTTATGTAAACTATCTCACAAGACAGAAGTAAATATTTTATTATTATTTATATATGATTACACAAGAATAATGTGGGTATATTTTCTGAAAGAAAACGCTAAAGCATTCTCTATTTTAAAAAATTCTAAGCATATGTAGAAAAATAAAATGATTGTTTTATTAAGATTGTACATACTGATAGAGGGGGTGAATCCACTTTCAAAGTTTTTTTTTTATTTTTTGCAAGAGTGTAGATATTCATAGGGAATTGACTGTAAGCTATGCCCCTAACAAAATGGAGTAGCAGAGTAGAAGAATTGAGTAGTGGTTAAGATTGCTAGATGTATGCTTAAAGAAAAAACAGTACCAAAAGAGTCTTAGGCAGAAGTTGTGAGTACATCAATATATTTGCTAAATCACTTTCGATGGTACAAAAAAACACACCCTATGAAACATAATTAAATAGAAAGCCAGATGTAAGTCATTTCAAGGTATTTGGTTGTGTTGCTTACTTTTATGTTCCTAGAGAAAAAAAAAATAAACTAGATGACAAAAATGTTAAATGCATATTTACGGGGTATAGTAATGAGATAAAAGGTTTTAGACTTTATGATCCTCTAAGAAATTAATTATAAGTCATGATATTATTTATAATGAAGAAAAAATTTCAAGCTCTAAGTATAAAGTCTCCTAAATGTTTAAAAATGATTAATTAGGTTAGGACATCACTCCTTGGCCTATGGTTATGAATTGACTATTTCTTGGGTTAGGCATCGCTACCCCTCTTTGTTTCTTTCGGAAGATTCCATCGTTACCTACTCTTTTGATGAAAAGATCATTATGATCGGTTTAGCTAGTATCGATGACCGAAATGAGACAATGGTCTACACAAATAGAGGACTAGTTGAAGTCGATGATGAAGCGAAGATGGCATTAACGACTGAAGGAGCCACAAAATCTCTAGAAGTTAGGGGGATTCCTCTAATGGCTGTAATAGATCTGACTCCAACCAGCTCTCCTCCTCCTGACCTAGTCATAAATGAAATCGTTAAAATTTTGGGAGAATCATTAGGCCAACCAATACCCTTTTTTTACCCCTTTAGTTATTTTTTTTGGTCAGTAGATCCGTTTTGACATTTAAGGACTTCTAACGATAACGTAATAACTTTTTCATGAATAAAAACTTATTTCTCAAATAATTTTTATTATATTCAAAGAAAATTATATCTTTAGATCTTGCTACACGTCGTGTTGTATTATAAATTATATTACATGTGTGTTAAGGAGTACAACATCAAGGGTAATATTTTTTTTTAGATTTAAGATATGCTAAGTCCCGAGAGTCTGGAGTCAAATTATATTACATGTGTGTTAAGAATGTCTGACCTCGTGAGAGTCTGGAGTTAGTAAAATTTTAGTTAGGTTTCCTTTATAATTCAATGCAGACCTTCCCAATTAAGCATCAACTTGACGCTAACTTACACTAGATCATTGAATTAAGTTCTTATTAAGACTAAGTCCTTAGCAAATCATTCACACACTACCCCACTTAAGGTTGTTAAGAATATTTGATACACAAGGGAGTCTACTATCTTATAAAGGGTCATTTGTGAAGTGAAATCAGCTATATATTTTGAGGGGTCAATTTTCTCTCTGTAAACATCTAATATAGAAAGCTTAAATCCTTAATGAATTAGTTTCTTATTTATATTGTTTATGAAAGGTGATTGTAAATAGGCGTATATTTTTAATTACTTTTTTTTATTTTTATAAAAGCTTAAATCTCTGGTAGTGCTTGGGTTTGAGTCAAGAATGACTTGACTACTTAGTTTAAGATGGATGTAGGTGGAGTAAGAGGAAGAATACGAGGGATAAATATGGGTGGGATTTGTTGAGCTAATTGGGTAATTTAAAGAAGATATGGAGAGATAGTTTTGACTATCCTTGTAGAACATGCATTTGCTAAAATAGAGTGTTGAAAGTTTTCACAATAATTGACATAGTTGTAGTGGTACGCGATTGAGTAAATATCAATTCTTAAAAAAGTCAGTGACATAGCTTAGGTCAGGAAATGAGTTTTGTCTGATTAAAGCTCCCATCATACCCTGGTTTGGGATTATCAAGAATGGAGTGTTCAAACTAGGAGTGTTAGGAGCAAATAGGGTTGGCGCATAAAACTATAAGGGATTCATATCCTTTGAATTTACCTAAGAAGGTCCCATAGGATTTGATTGAGACATAATAGTAAATCCTCTTTTTATCGTCAAACTATTAAAGTTGATTCTGGGTTACCTAATTTGAAAGCTAACTCGGATCTAATATGTTTCTTTTTGAGTCATCTATCATGGACAATCCTGATATCACCCCTCTAACGCTCAAATCAATGATGCTTTCGAACGAGTTAAACTTGTCGAACATGTCAGATTAGTCTAACGAGCCTATTATTTATTCATTGTGTTTAAGCATTCCTAGAAAGCCCCTTTTATAGTGGAGCTTGGGGGGATATTACATCATCTATTTAGGGTGGTTACGTTTGTTGATTATAATTGCTAATAGACACTATATCATATATTGATTAATCATGATGTTCACAAAAATCTATGCCTTAGACATATGTCATTCAGTGATACGTCCATAAGGAGATAATAATGCATGATGCCGATGATTAAAATGTGATACGTCGATTTTATATGATGCTAATATATCTATCACATCATATCCATAATAGCAGTTTTATATGTGTGATTTGATTATAGTAATGTCTTGTGTTAGGTGTTTTGAAGTTTTGTAATTTGTGACACTGTCATTGATACGGCTGTGATTCACAAAACATATGGTGAATGAGTGTAATGACATTTTCCTTATCATTTTAACTTCGTGATGACGTCCAAATATGGGAAACAATATCTTAATAGTGAGTTTTTATTTAAGTTTAATTTGGCAGATTTCCAGATTAATTGTATGAATAAATGTAAATGCATTCGTCTATCATTGTAACTCTGCTGCAAATGATACGTATGATTGTAAGCATTCATCGTAGATTAGATGGCAACGAAATCTCAACAATGAATTTATTAGTTTTTCTAATTTTGGTTTGGAAGATTTATAACTTTTAAACCAAATTTGATATAACTTTGCTGTTATTTAGTGTACTTTCACAGTCACGGGGGCTTCGTTTCCCAACCATAGGACAAGATTAATATTTCGGACATATACATCGGGAAGAAAATATGACATCTAATCAGATCATGCGACGAGTTTCAATATCTGGATTGTGATTAATTAAACTTTGGTGCTTACTTAATCGATTCGTCAACTCTGAGTGGTAGCACGATGATACACTATATATATAGGTGGATTCATGTTGGTGTATGCTTCGAAATTATTATTATTATTATTATTATTATTATTATTATTATTATTATTATTATTATCAATTAATGGTCTCGCACTCGATTTTTCTGATCCGACTACGTCCGATTCGATAAGTATGATGTTTTGTGGCACTCGATCACGTTCTCGGTGTAATTAAGCAGCACAAAAGTCAACTGAGCATGCATGAGGCAAGTCTTTATATAATGCTGCAGATTAATTTTGTCTTTAATTAGTTCAAAAAATTAGTAATGTAATAGTCGACTTGCGTGTTTTAATACCGCTCAAAGGAGGAGTTTAATGGCCGAGCAGTTAACCAAAATGAATACAGTTGACCAAAAGGAGTTTAATAGCATGCATCAATTAACATCAATGAAGACGCACATGCTCGTGAATACTGTGATATCACTGGAACTGAGAATCTCTCTTTCGTGCTACTTACATGGGCGGACTCTCATGCATTGTAGGTAGTCTTTCTTCATCTCATCTCTCTCTCTCTCTCTCTCTCTCTCTCTCTCATTCTAATGGCGAATTCTCGCCTTCTCTGCAGCTGCCATCTCCTTGCTTTGCTCGTCGCCGGTGTCGTGATAAGAGCCGAAAAATCCCATAACTTGATCGCTTGCCGACGTTCCGCTGCCAACGCAAGATGCTGCAAGGCCATCAGTAGAGCCATCTCTGCCCAAGGATGCACTTGGGTGTGCAATAACCTCGGAGGGGAAGCCTTCAGTTTATTGATAAAATGCAGGAAGAATGGCCAGTGTCCGAGGTGTGGTAGGTGCCAGTGCAAACCTCTGATCTCTTTACCTGCTAAACCTCCGGCCAAGCGAGCCAAGGGTCCCAGGTCGTCTGCGCCTCCGGCGAGCGCCGCGCAGAGTTTGGATTCAACCGGTTGGAAGAGCTTCGTGTTTCCTCAGTGCAAGCCGGCGGCGGAGGTGCGGAATTTGTGCAAGATGGACGTCGCAGGTAACTCATCACAATTGGAAAATCTAAACAAATCATTTTAAATATCTCATAAAGTAAATAATAAGAAACATAGATCGTAAATTACATATGTACAGCTTTTATGTGTTTCATCTGTGTCTTTATGTTTGTAAAGACGATCCACAATCTTTATGTTTGTAAAGAACGATCCACAAATTATCATGCATCTATTCATGTGCAAAACCCCATAAATTTGTTGTGATATGGATCGTCAAGTCAACACACACATACATACGTACGTACATATATATATATATATATATATATATATATATAACCTGACTCTTTTAATCTTTAGACATCTAAAACTATTGTTTCATTCCATCTCTTCTTATTTCCAATACCCTCCTCTCCTATTACACTTGGTGAGAGATCATGATTGCTATTGCCTTATCCAACCCATGATGAATTCATTATTATGTAGGGTTTCATCATTTTGTGAATCAATTTATTTCTTAGGGTATGACTAGGATATGTCACAGTTCCTATTAGATGAGAGAGATGGTAGGGTGGGATAAATTATGATGATTCATGAGATCATAAATTACATTCGATATTGGAGGTCTTCAAAGGAATACTGATGCTTTTTGTTATGTTTTTTTTTTTGGGACGCAGGTACTCGTGGTCTCGAGATATCCTCTATTATGAGTATGCTGCTGGTTTAGAATGACTGCGCAAGAGGAAGATTCCTTCTTCAAGAACTTTTAACCTTTCAATAATTCTTGCACTGTCATAAAGCCTTGAATTGGATGGCATGTTTTGCCGGGCCCATTAGATACTTTGATATTTGAAGGGAAGGGAGAATTAACCTCCTCCTCCTAATCTGCTTTGCTTTAACACAAACCGTGATATGCTACTTTGTTCCTATTAGTTAATCTTAATTTACTTTTAACAAAAAAGAAAATGTTTACTAGCTGAGTTAAGTTCATATTTCTTATGAAAAGTTGATATAAATCTTTGTGGTTAAAAAAAAAAAAACTACTTTTTAGTCCTATATATTTATTGTAAATGATCACATATATCTAAGTGCGTATTATCATTAATTCATAAACGTACATATATATATATATATATCAATTTATTTATTCATTTAGAAGAATTATAAGTTAGTAACTTAAGTTCTTCTTAATTGATATGATATCTGACATGATATATATATATTAATCCAAATGTTAAAATTTTGAACCGTCCAGTATCATAGTTAAGAGTTCATGATCAACTTTGGTTCATTAATCTCCATCAGCCTTTTATCAAGTCAAACGGCCAACTGCTGGTGAATAGCTCGATTCATTTGCGATCATCCACTCATGAAGGAAAAAGAATTCCTGCAGCTCATCGATCGACCAGAGGTTGAATCCATCAGGTCAACCTTTTAGCTCACTGGTAATACAAACACGTACTGATCAGCTCACATGAGAAAGAAGCAGCAGTTGACTTAACCTGAAATAATTACATAGAGTCACGTTGGATTAATCTCTTCCGGTGCACCGTTGTGCATGTCTCACGTTGGTGATCACCGTGACACCCACACAGTGGTTTTGTTTCATGCTTAGTTAAGACATGGCACAGACCGAGGGCTGCTACGTGCTCCCCTTTGCTACTCACGCAGTACAATACAGCTTCCTGTGCATGTCAACTAGTTTATACATGTGGTTATTTCGTCCGTTTCTCCGGTCATTCATTTTGCTCATCATGCTGCTTGTTATGAATGCTATGAATCCTACAAGTCTAAATATCTTAGCATCACGATCGATATCTTATCATTATAAGATCGACAATGTGATGCTACGTGACGAATAGGATGTCACCTTTCGGATGTTACTATTGTCCTCATAATAATAATAATAATAATAATATATGAGGATGATTGTAATAACAATATCAACCACATATGTAATAACCTACATATGGAAAGAAAAAATGTCTGAAAAAAAGATTCATCAAAGATTGCATCATCTAACTGGGGAGTCATGATTTGAGTTGATCTCATTCGATCGGAGTCTCGAGCAAACTCCAAATCAAGTCATCAATCAAGCTTCAACCTAAAAAGTCTTAAAGGTATTAGGATAACATGCAGTAACGGATAAGACATAGCTAAGGGCATAGACCCTAAAAAGTCTTAAAGGTATTAGGATTCTTCAAGTTTTCAAGATATTAAGATACTTGAAGTCCTAAAGATATTAGAACAATTTAAGTCTTTAAAAATATTAGGACTCTCTAAGCCTTAATCTCGCAAAGAAGCCTTAATAAGGTCATTCCTTCCCGTTTAATGAATGCCACCTTAAAAAGAAGCCAAACCAGAGGCGAAGTCTTCCATGGTTTCAGAAACAGACCCGTCGTGCTTTCTCAACGCAATTCCTTGGATGCTTTGCCGCGCACTGCACGGCACGTCGTGCTTCTTCTTCTTCTTTCCAACAAGTCATCGTTCCAACGCTAAATCTTATGCTGTCCTTTTTACCTTCCAAATAGATTTATCTTCTTCACTCTGGTGGTATATAAGCTGTAAGATTTGATCCAACCTCATTTAACTGTCACTCTGGACATTCACATCGAAGCTAATCCCAGTCTGGACTGCGAAGCGAATGCACCTTTTGTTTCTTTGCTACCTGGTTTCTGGTTGACCAGCTGGACTGGTGGATGAAGTGATTTCAACCACAAGGACTCCGTCTCTTTGTTCAACCTTACCTCCTCGTTTCAAAAAGTTGACGAGTGACGAAGTTGGATTCTATCTCCCAACCGTCGTTCAATTGGGACAAATCAAGAGGAAATGGAAGCTTGTGGTGCTTCAAACAACCCTTCCAACTTAATCTCAACTTCCATGGAATCACCAAACACACAGTTTCTAGTCATTACTGGCATCGGAAACCATATTCGGCTACCAAGTTCCATGGAAACAGTCAAGGAAATGACATTCTTGGTCCCGAGCTGTCAACTTCTCCCTCTCTCCATGCTGATCTTTTTGCTGAAGACTGCGATGAATCAGCAGCAACCTGCAGAAACCACAATTGCCGGTTCTTTGGATTCTTGCAACATGTATATTTCAAGTCATTGATGCAACAAAAGTAATGGAGGAAAGGGATTTGATACCACAAGGTTCTTGTCGGAGAGGGACAAGGTTTCTAGAGATCTGACTTGCCAAATACCAGCACACCTTTTTCTTCATTCTCTTTTATCTTCTTTCAAGCTGACAACTCCACATCATGTTCACCACCTGTATCAATAACAGGGTTATGGTTTTGTCTTCAATCATATCTGATCCCCTATCTCTCGAGATAATGACAGCAACGCAAACTTTATTTGGCATTGATTACATTAAGATCCAAAGCAAAAAGTTGCAGGAGTTTTATATACATATAAAAAAAGGGCAGAATAAAAATAAACAAAAGCACACATCGAGAATCTTCTCTTCACTTCCTCACAGGAAAGAAAAAGAAAAAAAATTGCTCCTCTTTTTTTTCCAGCTATTGTCTTCACCGCCAGAAAAATCCTCTTTTTTTTTCCTTTCCACAACAAAAATTATTCCCAATCTTTTTCCGTTTTATTTATGAACAAATATTGACAAAAATGTCAAAGATCACTCCTTTAATCTTTCACCAATTCCGAAACCCATGCCAGGTCCGGCGCCGGCTCCGCAGCCTCCTCCTGCCTCCCCCAGTCCTCGAGAAGTCTGGGCGCAGACTGGTCCGCCACGGCCGCCGCTGCCCTCCTACCCCGTGTCGCTGGATCGCTCTCGAGGGACGCCGGGGATGCGAACCCGCTCCGCGTACCGAACGGCAACGCCGACCTAACCTTCCCAAGCTGCAGGTTCCTCATCGCCGCCAATACATCGTCTACCCCCAGCGGCGACAACGGCGGCGAGCCGTCTGACGGCGACGACAGGAGCGCCAGCGTCGACGTGGGCGAGGAGAATATGTTCACGCCGATCTTGCCAGACGACGTCGGGCTCGGGGGCAGGACGATGCGGAGCTGCTCGGGGGTGTGAGCGAAAAAGCACACGCGTCGGCTGCATGCGGTGCCGTCTTTGCAGGGCTGGGTCCGGTAGCGTGCCGGGTGGAGCCATGTCTCGAACACGCCATGGGCGAGATCGCAGGCGTCGCCGAGGCGGCACCCCCCGCCCCGGCGGAAGTCTGGGCATGGGGAGCCGGAGTACTGGAACCGGCGGGGATCGCGCCGTCGCGCTTTCTCTCCCGAGTGGGCGTAGGGGCACTCGGTCCAGTCGTGCACCCGCCCGCGGGGGCACCGCCGCACCTTAAACTCGTACATCCGAAACTCGTCGCAGGCGTATTCGTCAGCCGCGAGGTCCAGGTCGGCGCTGCTGCCGAGGAGGAAGTGCTGCATCGCGGAGAGGCCGACGACGTCGCTGACGGGGAGGGTGTCGTTCTGCTGCATCCCGGCCATCGGGTGCTCGGTTACAGGCCAAGGAGGGGCGTGGACCATCGGGTGCTCGGTTACAGGCCAAGGAGGGGCGTGGCCCATCGGATGGCGGAGGGCACGCTCGCCGGGCGCCATTGGATGCGTTGTTCGATTGTGGTAAGGAGGGGCTCGAAGTGGTCTTACACGAGAGGAGCGGCCGAGGCGTTTTGTTCGCAGACTGTAGAGCCGAAGGGGACGGGGCCTTTTGAAATTTAAATCAATAGAAGGGCGTGGAAACGGACGCCGCTTGGATTTCAATGGCGGTTGGTGGAAAACGAGGGCGGTGTGTACACCGGGCGCGAGATTGGAGGCGGTGAACCGGAAGTGGATGGCGGCTGATGGTCCGGACCCACCGATGAGGAACGGGGCCCCATTTCGACGATTTCGGCGGGCCGGATGGTGGGTTCCTCGAATTCAAATGCGGTCTCAAGCAACGTCAGGTTGGGTCACCGTTATGGATCGGGTCGGATTCAAGTCAAACGAATGTTTCCTTGATGGGTTGGGTCAACCGCTTCGCCTCGATTCTAGATCGGCCCACGAACAGATCTGGGCTTTCGGGCTCTCGCATCACCGAGAAGCCGCGCGAGAGGGCAGCTTCGGGCGGTCGATCGGCCGCACACGTGGGCCCCGATGGATCATCCTGTGTCGGTGTATCCTGTTTTCTTTAATTGCTATATACCTTAATTGGCCTCCACCTCGTGATTCGCACAAGGATCTGATGGGCGGTGCGGATGCCCCTTGGAGCCCGGTGCAGTTGAGAAGCCGAGCTATAACTATTACCGCTCGCACCGAGTTCAATGCATGGATGTGAAATCTAACGGTTTGTTCTGGACGTCTCACCGACACCTACAAGCTTTAATTAAGACGGCAAAAAGCGAAGGAAATAAACAAGTCAGCAGAAGAATTCGTCACAAGACTCATCACCTTATCAATTATTATTAGTCGTTCCTTTTGGTATGCTTGATGAGAAAGACGACAGATATCACAACGTACTCCTTCCTTTTCTTTAAGTTCGGTCACGTGCATTCCTACGGATGCGGTGGCTCTTTTAGATCGATGCTCCATGCATGCACGAGCATGATTGATTTCGATGCGAGATTACAAGTTAACCGAAGGTATATGCAAGTGATGCATGTGATGATGCTCGATTGAAGAGCCAATTGGGTGCCGCAACACTTCACTTGGTAAGCAAATGACTGACCCCCTTATAGCGACGATTGCATCAAGCTAAAATATACTCGAAATTAACGTCGTGGCCTTGATGGATCGGTTATTTTCCTAACCACTACACGTAGATCGAGATCCGAAGCCCCAAAACTACGGAGACACTCCGCGTTCCTCTCCATCCGCCCCCAAAATGGATCGGTTATATTATACGTCGAGTCCAACTCGAGTCGACATATGTATTATTTGGACTCGAATTGACCTACCGAAAGTGAATCCGTGAACCCAAGTGATGGTAGATGAGTCGAGTCAAGTCGTTTGGAGAGAGAATAATGAGTAAGGCGCATCGCTTCTTCCTGATGGGACGTGGCCATCGAGTGTAACCCGAGCGTATATATACCCGCTTCTTCCTCCCCTCGGAATCGCGTCCGCTCGTTCCCCTCCGCTTCCGTCGCCCTCCTCCTCCCTTCCACGCCGTTTCTTTTTATCGACTTTCTCCTTTTGGGGCCTTAAAACCCTTCCTTTACTTTTCTTCCGCACCCCGCGGTTTTCGATCTGTGTCGCTCCTTGGGACATCGGGCATGGCGAGGAGAATCCTGGTCACGGGTGGCGCCGGCTACATCGGCAGCCACACCGTGCTGCAGCTTCTCCTTGCCGGGTTCGGGGTCGTCGTGGTGGACAACCTCGATAACTCCTCCGAGGTCGCTGTCGAGCGCGTGACTGCGCTCGCGGGCAAGTACGGCAAGAACTTGACCTTCCATCGGGTACCATCCTTGTTCTCTTGTTCCGTCCATGAACATTCGGCGCTGAAGTTTAGGTTTTCTCGATTGGATGGATGACTTCTTCGAGATTTGTGGACCTGGTTGTGCAAGATTGGATTTTTGTACGTGTCTTCTCGATTGAAGTTGTTTCGTATTCGGTCCTCTGTCGTTTCAAGCGTGGAGTGCTCGGAACATTCGTGCTTCTGTTACGAACTATGGATTCAGATTAATTCTTTCTAAGGGTTAACCAATTGGTGGGTTACTTTTGTCTATTATTCCGCTTACCCTATTGGATTGATGGCTTCGGTTTTCTTCAACTTTAATTATTAGGATGATTGTTGTGGCCTCTGGTTGTAGTTCTTCAACTTTAATGGTTAGGAACTGCTACGCCCATACCACTTACCTTATTGTCATTGCCCATTCTTGCTAATCAAGTTGTGCATCTCCTATGACCGCATAGCAAGTTTGCTTATACGTTATAGTGGTTGATGGACTATGCATCACTAATTCTAAATATATGATGTATTTGGACCACCAGTCTCTTTCTTCTATGACCAGATCAAACCTGGATTATTTTTGCTAATTATTATTTTTATTTTATATTTCTTCAATAAGCAACCTAAGGTGCATCCACAATAAGGACTTCTGATTTAACTCGAAAATATTGGTGCTCCACCAACATTCCTGATTCTAACTTTGGAATGGTTCATGGAAGCTCTTTAATGGTCAGGTACTGTTATGCTCATACCACTAACCTTATTCTCATTGCCCATTCTTGCTAATCAAATTGTGGTTGATGTACTATGCATCACTAATTCTAGATATATGATGCATTTGGACCACCAGTCTCTTTCTTCTATGACCAGATGAAGCCTGGATTATTTTTGCTAATTATTATTATTATTATTTCTTCAACAAGCAATCTGGGTGCATCCACAATAAAGACTTCTGATTTGACTTGAAAATATTGGTGCTCCATCACCATTTTTACTTCTAACTTTGGAATGTTTCATGGAGGCTGTTTAAAGTCTTCTCTGTATGGTTTGTATTTCTTGATAACTTCATATCAAGTTTCCATATTTTCTTGTTTTTCACATATATGTATGGCTTGTGTTGATTCTTGAGTAGCCTTGGAAAATTTATGAAAATAATGCTTCAATACGAATATGTGTTGTCTGATTATTTTGCAGATATTGACAATTAAATTTTCTTTAAACCATGTTCTTTTTTCCTGTCTAGTTGGAGCAAATATTGAATAACATATTGCAAGACATATCATGTGAGTTTGGTTTCTTAAGAAATTCTATGCCTCTGCAGATTGATCTACGAGACAAGGATGCATTGGATAAACTTTTTGCTTCAACAAAGTAAGGTTTTCTAAATGAACATAGTTAGCTTGTGACCTTCAATTATTGTCTTAAAAAATTTATGTCATTTTTCCTTAAAAATTCAAATCACCATCTTTTGATGAAAAAATCTTTGTTTCTGAGCTCCCATGATAGCACATCAAATCAGATGTGCTACACCATACTACTAAATGTTGCGTAGACGCAAGGGCAGCTCAATGCACAAGATTGCCTCCTCCGCTGGGTTTATTGTGCAACCTTAAACCTGCATGTGGCGAGGCGTCTGTAGACCTCTATAGAGGCTGCTTAACTAGTTTTTGGACGGTGGTTTGCTTTGCAGTTTTCTTTTCTTTATTGTTTTGAGGACATGACTGAATGGGGAGGAAAATGATATGGTTTCGAGAAATAGTACGATGACACTCATCCACAAAAATAGTAGGAATTCAAGCTTCATTTGTAAGCTGTTGCATTTAATTTTAGTTCTATTTGATGGGGGTCACATATTACTGTTGTATTAATTTTAGTGCTGGATGTTACATATCCGTGTAAAGAATTTGTAAAGAACAGATTTCTATGCATACTCTTATCAATGTAGAAAAGGAAAACTACACCTCAGCTTTTCTTTCATTTTCACTGTAGAGGAGTGCCAAAATTTATATCAGGACACAACTTCTTACAATCTTCATCATAAATAACCATACTTTGTTATTTTTGACATTGGTAATTTTTTTTTGTAATATGAATTATTGTGTTAAGATATTCACCTATGCTCGTAATTTGCTTTGCAGGTTCGATGCTGTTGTTCACTTTGCTGGGCTTAAGGCTGTGGGTGAAAGTGTTCAGAAACCTTTGCTGTACTACAATAATAACATTATTGGCACCATCGCGCTTTTGGAAGCAATGGTTCGGCACGGATGCAAAAAGGTATTCTCACACTATGTTTGTGGCCCAAGACTTTACAGTAAAAGGGACATTAGAAATCCATAAAAATCTTTGAATATGAAGTTCTTGTGATGATATTTACAAAGTTATTTTTTTGTTGAATAGACATCACAACCAAGTTAATTAAGATAAATAATTGTACTCTGTATGACTTTTACTGCACATCCCAGAAGTACATTTTGCCTGGCAAATCAGTTTCTGTGTATCACTCGGTATATAACTTCTGTGGCTAATTTCTTAGGATTTTTTTGCTGCAAGTAGTCCAATAGAAGCTTCTTTTAAGAAGTTGAGAAACAAGGGCTTATTTTGTCATAGATTACTTGTAAGTTATGCTCTATCATCAGCTATTCTAAATCATTCTTCTTGTTTTCACTTTCCTTGCAACTAAATTTGGCCATGCGCTCATATGACTGGTGGTTGTGTTCTTCAAAGTTTTCTTCTTTCAAGCATCATCCTACCTTGGGCTCACAGATATATTATTGTAAAAAGTTGCCATTGGCCTTCTAACTTAGCGATTTTTAGTGAGGATACTAATCTGTTTTGCCCGAATGATTCTGATATTTTTTTTCTTACGTAAATTTTTAGCCCATTTAATCATAAAAGCATTTGGTCACTAACATTAATTTTTTTGCAGCTTGTATTTTCATCATCAGCTACTGTTTATGGATGGCCAAAAAAAGTTCCCTGTACAGAAGAATCCCCTTTATGCGCTATGAACCCGTATGGACGAACTAAGGTTTCTTCATCTGTTCCTACCGTGGCTAATTTGGGTACCAATTTTTTCAAGGCTAATAATTTTAAATAATGAGTGCAGCTTATGATCGAAGACATTTGTCGTGATATCCATCGCGCAGATAAGGATTGGAACATAATATTACTGAGATACTTCAATCCCATTGGAGCTCATCCTAGTGGAAATATTGGTGAAGATCCTCGTGGATTCCCCAATAATCTAATGCCTTTTGTACAACAAGTAGCTGTTGGGAGGAGACCTGCTCTTACAGTATTTGGAAATGATTATTCAACCAAAGACGGCACAGGAGTATTGTCTTTTCTCTATTTTGCTCCAAGTTGTGATTGATTTAGCCCATTTATATGACTTTGATTAAGTTTATTGACATGATTTCATATAAGTGGTTTTATCCTTTGCCAATTCTATACAGCTCATCTCCATGTCTGTCATTGATTCTATTATCGAAACATTATTTATCTGCTTATGAAAAGAGTTTCGCATGTTGCATTTGTCAGATAGTAGATGTGGTTGGATATCTGGTACTCAACCTTCTGATTTATGTACACTAATTATATCTATGTATGTATGCACATGTACTAAGCACTAGAAATACTAACTAGCTTGTGCTGTAAGTGGACGCTGTTTCAACAAAATCACAACCAGGAACATGAGGCTTTAAACAAATTAAGTTTCTTTAGTCGGAAAAAAAATCGGTGCCCATAGCATCTTCTTAAGTTCTTTACTGGAATTTCTTTGTCAAATTGCGTTGAGGGATACATTTTAGATTGTGAATTTCTTGTTTTTCTCTGATTTTTTTTAGTCTCCTAAATAGTTTAGCGAAGCATACAGTGTTGGAACCTAATTTTTACTAGTTTTCTGGGTTAACAATGCTGTTTATTTGAAAATTAGTATTGTGTAAAATGAACATTTTGCTTGCATGACTGATCTTGAAAGCACTTTGATTAGGATCAATGGGGCATAATTCTTTGGGCTTTAATGTTTGTTTTCGTGATTTCTATTCTTATCAACGTTAAATGATTATCTCAGGTAAGGGATTATATTCATGTTGTCGATCTAGCAGATGGACATATTGCAGCCCTGCAGAAGCTCTTCAAGTCCTCCAATCTTGGTGCGTATGCAAAATTTCACATTACACTCATCTTGCTCATTTTCTTTCATACTTTTTGCTCTATAATTTATATATTAGAACTTTGTCATGTATATTAACTAAACAAAAAAAAAAAGTGAACAAGCCAATTTTCACCTATAATTTATGTATTGCATGGTGATGGATCCTTTGGACCCCCCCTTTTTTTTTTCACATTTTCACCTGAATATTTTAATCAAATTGGATTGAAAAATGTGAACAAGCCAATTGTATCATCAGCATGGAGTTAAAGTTGACAAATGAACACTTAACAACAACACTAAATGCATCTGTAGGTCTTCTTGGGATATTTGCCAAACCATCAATTGTAACTAGTTAAGACCATGCTATCTATGTTGTTATGAAGTGTTTTCCTATGAGCAGGTTGTGAAGTCTATAATCTAGGAACTGGGAAGGGAACATCTGTCTTGGAAATGGTGGCAGCATTTGAGAAGACTTCCGGAAAGGTATTCATCTACCCACGCCTCGTAATTTTCTACCAACAGTTTACCTTTTAAGCTTAGGGATGATTCCAGGAGATGATATAAGCTGCTCTACTTAACCTGCTATTTGCTATATTTCTTCTTCTGCAACTTTTGACATTGAGATCCTCTCAGAAAATTCCCGTGGTTAAAGCTGGAAGACGACCTGGTGATGCTGAAATTTTATATGCATCTACCAGAAAAGCAGAGAAGGAGCTTAAGTGGAAGTACGTAATTGCCTGAGTTGCTGTAGATAAGATTTTATTTCTTTACATCTTAGCCACCAGTATTTTAATTCAACAATGAATGTGCCAATGCAGGGCAAAGTACGGCATCGAGGAAATGTGTCGGGATCAATGGAACTGGGCGAAAAAGAACCCTTGGGGATACGGATCACCTGACTCCACCTCCTGAAGGAGCACTACTTTCCAGAGTTCTTCCATACAGAAAGAAAGACCACCATATGTTGATTTCGAGACATGAATCCAAATTCTGATGGATTTTACCAATAAATATGCTTCCATAGTTGAAGAGACATTATAGTCAACGGTGTGTTTTTGGTACCATTAGGTCAGGGTATTCACATGCCCTTCATGTTCATATATATTTGATAAAGCAACTTCACAAGGTATATTTTCAGTCCAAAACATCTTACACTTTGAACATTCTTAAACTTGATCATAGTGTTTCCCATTCTTGTTCCGTTTGTGTCAGTTTATCTGAGGAGACAAACTTGTTTCATATGTTATGCTCAATACATACATATATATATGTGGTTTAGAAATCCAGATGTTTATGAAGTAGGGGCGTCGCTGCCTCCCATGCCCACAGCGTTATTCATCGCACCGGCAGCCCCTTGTGCCATGTTCCTCATTTGATCCCCCAGTCTGCGCTCACTCGATTCCTCAAGGCAAAGTGTAGAGAGAATTCACAGATGGATAAACGACTGCAAAATGAATAGAACAGATGCTTCGTTCATCGTCTCATCCTTCTTCGGCTGCACACCAAAAGAGGAAGAGTAGAACCAACTGCAGTCTGCGAATGACGGTAGTCTTTGACTTTCACGCACAGAGGCCTTGCATGTCTGTGCCCTCACCTGAGCTTGGCCTGCGGCTTGCCCCAGCTGATCCATTTCCCCTCGGTTGCTTCCTCGATCTGGCTATCGAATCACACTCAGATGCAACGATGCGTGGAGGAGGACCGCAGACCGGTGTTTATAGAGCGGCGAATCCACTTCCGGCGTCGGCGGTTGCGGGAACAGGCGAAGGAGGAGTGTACACGCGCCATGCATGCGTGCATGGGGGTCGCCGAGGCATTTGACGAGGCTCACCCTCGGCTGATGATGATCTGCTTCATCATAGGAGAAAGAAACTGTTGCTCCTCTCACCGCCTGTCATCTGTTGAGACCATGGCCTACCGATGATCATGTTCAAGACGTGGTGTTCTTGATCAGATTCAATTATCCGGATGCAGCTTGACTTCCATCTCTGGGCAATCGTAATTGCAACTCGCAATAGAACCCCTGACGAATATACTATACATCTCAGATGATCAACAAATCATATAAAGATTCTGCCATTCGATCTTTCAGCTTTCATAAGTTGGGACCGGACTCCTGGGGATGACGCGCATTTTGATGCAGGATCTGTAGTTCCGTATGTTCCTGATGCAGTAACAGAGTCCCCTGTAGTTCCGTATGTTCCTCTCCCGTGACCTCTTCGAGTCTTCCCTGCAAAGGTCAGAAAAGCTGAAGCAGATGGGGAATCTCACAGTGTGATTTGTGCTCTGATGTGAAGGATATGTTCTTGGTTCTTTGCTCATCACTTCACAACAATCATGTCCATCATTTCCCTAGCAATAGATGTGACTCTACCTAAATCGGATGCGGCCACGACGATTGACGCGTGATGGATCACACATCAGGTACTTGGCTGGACATGGCTTCCATGCGCCCACTGGTAGTAATCTGGCGGCACTCTGCATAAAAAGGAGGGGAAGAAGACACGCAGCACCACCAAAACCAGTTCCAAGAAGAGGACCAGGAGAACAGAAAGAAACAGTATGCAGTGAGACAAGGAAACAGAGCAAGATTTGGCAGTTGACGCATCTGAGTACTCTCGAGGAGAAGACTGGTGATTCGATTCAACATGAAGAAAACTGTCTTGATTGGACGACTGATACGTATTTCTTGTCCTCTACTTTCTTTCGGTGGAAATGCAATATTTGATTTGATCGAGACACTGAACATGAATTCGATTTACTACATTTTTGCATGATAGAATGTCTACTTTTCGTTTAAGGTTAGAAACTTGCACCTACTAGAACTCCATGAACCATCACAATGCACTTTATGTGTTTGATGAAATTGCTGTACGCCATGTTGTAGTTTGATGTTCTACGTCCATAGACAAGCTGAACTATATCGATCTCTCAACTTGTAGAATTATGCTTTATTTTGGACCGAATTCTGATTGCTCTCAACTTGAGTCATTGCCTAACCCAACATACCCTGCAACTTAGCTTCCCTGCATCTCTATTTTTTCCTCATCACTGTGACCAACACTCATCCATGTTATGATATGCTTTTCCTCCAAAAGATAGCAACATGTTCCTAACTCGAGCTGTAGCATGGCATTTCACTTGGAGATGGCATGATCCCTGGCTTGTCTCGGTTTGCCTACTGGTATTTATTTTATAGAACATAACACTAAAAATTCACTGCTTGATCAATTTATTGCAATATCGAATATATTGGTAAATCGAAAAGTAAAGATCATACAAAATCTCAGTGACTATAGGTACCACCTGAAACTAATAATACAGCACCTGTATGATCATAATGTGGGGCCTCAATGCCTAAGACTAGAGTTCATATTTAATCGATGTCGGCTGTGTGCCCACTAGATTGGGCGACATCACAGTGTTCTATCCTTTCACGAATATGATCTTCTGAAGCTGTAAACACTGGTTGGATTCACCTTCCAATTTTTTTTTTCCTTTTTCATGCTCAGCATTTCTTCCTTGAGCCAAAGGAGTGGTACTCTTACTCACAGCATTTGGTCAGAGCTGCTTCCGGAGACACCTTGGCTGAGATGGTTGTTGCAGAGAGAAGTGGTGGAAGGGAAGACAAAGGAGTTGAGGGAAGAATGGGGATGGGTCCTAAAAAGCCTGCAGTAAAGGTAAGGCTTACACCTCCTCCCTCAATCCCAACCTCTTTGGATTTTCTCCCACATGGCCCCTCTTTTCTGCTTCGTCTTTCTTCCTGTTGTCTCTCCTCCTCTATACCTTTCTTCTAACATCTCCATTATTGATGAGCTACGTACCTCTCATCTTTTAACCTCTGCTCGGACTTACCTTCAAATGGTTGCCTTTCCCTGCTATGGATCGCTTTGTTGTGCATGTTTTGTCTTACAAAAGGAGTTTCTTTAAATCTCCCATCTTTAACTTCTGGTTAGATTTTGTGGGCCGGGTGAATAGAAGGGAGAGCCCGTGATTCATCTGATGGTTTTGTACGGTTTCTCAAGTTTTACATAAGAAGAATAAGTTGTAGCACTTCGCTTTCTATTCTGCTGTGAAAGTGAGGAGGGTATGATTGGTTTGGTCTCAAGCTTTACGGGAAAGTGCTTGTTCTTTGCAAAATATGATTTAAGTTTACTAGTATTGACCTTTTGATTTATTTCATTTTATTAGACCAGTCATTCGAAGTAAAAACTCGTGCCCAAGTCTCGTACTTGCCTATGGAAATATACTGTTATGAAATACCCTAGTTGATCAATCAAACAGAGAATACAACTTGGTGCAGTGTTTCCTTTGGCCTTTTTCCTAATGCATCAGTGAATCTTTTTCTGCTTCGGTCCCCTTCCTTTGGTTTTTCGAGGTGTATGGTGAAACAATTATCTGAACACTCTGAAACAAGAAAAGCCAACTCCTGGTCTCTATTTATATGAGTTGTGTCGATCGGCCCAATGAAGTAGCTATCGATTGATTCATGTTTACTTTTACTTTGTAAGATGATTCACTCCTATAGACTTTTTTTATTGGATTTCTCCCTTTTCCTTCTTTAGTTAGAGAATGGTTCCCTTGGTTTGTATTTATGGAATCTAAATGGATTAAATGTGCCAATCTAATTTAGTCTTCCGCTTCTCTTATTCTGCTCAGGATCTGCGAAGAAATTGGTTGTGCCTTACCATTAGACAGCAGGCTAATGCACTTCATATGCATAAGGGAGGTCAGTTCCTTGAGTTAAATCTTGAATCCACATGAAGTTCTCATTAATGACTTAAATATCATCATGTATGAATATTTTCTTTAAAATTTTGATATCCTAGCGGACTAGTTCTTTGTGCTGCATTTATCGTAAAAGGGTTATGTCCAATTGGATCATTTTCTTTCATTTGTTATTTCACAATAGCTTTCTCAATCCTTCTGTTGAAGTATTTTCTTCTCAAAATTGTTGCAAGCTCTTTAAATATTCAGTCAGCCATATATCTTTGAGTGTTGTGTTTGTTTCCTATCTATTATCATATGTGCTGCCTCCATGTTGTTGTTGCTTCTTCACTGAATTGAATGCAATATGTTGAACTTAGATGTGCAAAAAGTTACATAACGCCATCTTCTTTTTTTTTTTTCAAATTTTTACAGAATACTATCGGTACATCCTTGCTTCCTTTCCCCAGAAAGAAAAACAATATACATATATACATGGTTGTCACAGGCACCACTTGTTACTTAAAGTAGTTGATTCCTTCAACATCTCATGTCCTTTAAAGGATAACGTTTTGTATCACTAGCTTACCAGTCAACCAAAGTTACCATTCCTTCACTAGTCTTTCATGATTTGGAAAATTGTGTTGAGGCTTATGTTTTCCTTAGCAATCTGCAGATTCCAAGAGCAAGATTTGCTTGGGCCAACTCTGGCACTATTTTTCATGTGAATATGCTGCCAACTAGTGGCTAATAATAGTGATGCATGGCACGGTTGGGTTATGTTGTTTACTGGAAGGATATATATGCCTATGCCTGTGGGAGGTGTTGAATGATAAGGTGGACCATTTTAATTCTCATCATATACCATTCTGTCTTTGAATGGGCTGACATAGATATTGGTTCTGAGAAACAGTCTATTAAAACCTAGAGCCATCTTGTTTATGCAAAACAAAATTGTTCTTTTGTTTCCCTTCTTTTTTGTGTTTTGGTGTAACTTTGGTCCCTTGAATCCTAGAATGGTATGTTGTGATACATCTATATATTTATTTTTTTTGCTGGTATATTTTGTATTGTCATTAGCTAAGGTTTTTCCAAGTCACAGATTTGCATGCCTTGTTTGGCCCAAAACTCTTTGCTGTTTTTATATTGTATCTGTACCAGAGCATTGTTCTAGATCCATTAATACCATGACGATGAGTTATAGCTTGACTTGATGCAAATATCTTTCAGATTCTATGTTTTTACTAATTTTTATGTCTGGTATTAACAACTTTGAGTTCTTACAGCTCTATGTCATAGAGCATTGAAGAGCTTAACAGTAGATTATTGGTTCTTTCTGGTAGATCCACTTATCTTCAGAGGAATGCGTTAACTTAACTTGTTGTCATCAAGCAGCTACAAGCCAGGATGATTTAAAACCTTGAATCATAATCTCTCACTAAATGGAAGGATTATTATGAAAGAGTTGCAGAGTAATGGCTATATCCAGTATTATGTAACGAGAAGCACAAATGATCCAAGTCTTGGCATAACATGGGTTCTGGTAATGAGACTAGAGATGAGAATTAGGTATTGCTGAACCAAGTTTTATATCAATAGGCTCCTGCTGGTTGTGTTTAAGCACTCTGCAATTTTTAAGCTTCCTGTTAGATGGAGAAAGATATTCTGAATGCTGGCTTATCAATGACAGATCATAATCATGTTTCGATGGACACAATCGCGTCACTCTTTTTTTCAGGCTCAACAAGTCAGCCAGGTATCAAAGATCAAAACTTCCATGAACAGATAATGAGTGGCAATACTTTGTTTCCATCACTGCAGGAAGAAAGCCATAACAATGTTTCTCCAGCATACTATGGTGGTTTTTTGACACCGGTTGGATATGCTACCATTGATGACTGTGTGGGGAAGAATGAACTTGAGGAGCAAACTGAAGTGCCTCTGCTATCATCTATGCCACTTCAGTACAATGTGGCTGACACAAATGGCTTAGAGGAAGATTTTTCGACTGTCAATCTCTCTTCCTCTGCATCATTTCCATTGCAAGAGATGAAAATTTCTATGCCCAGAAACAATTTCAACGTTTTGGCCATGCAAAATGTTACTGAAGTTCTAGCATCCAAAACTGGTGGCAGCTTGAATAAGCAATTTGACTATGTAAGGTATTCTGATGAAACTCTTAAACATCAGGTTCCTTCTTCTACAACAAGCATAGTTCATCCTTCTTGTTATATCAAGGAATTCTCAAAGCCTGAGTTGTGTTCGGATATACGTACTCCAAAATTTCTTAGTTACTATACTCCCTCTAATGAATTGTCTCTTAGTCTTGGCTCCTCCAGACCTTCTATGAGCAAAATGCTAGATATCTCTGACCAGTTCTCAGAAATTAATTGCTCTGGAATAGATCAGGTGCCACCAAAGAACAGTAGATACTGTTCTGATGAGTTAGGAGAATACTCTCTTGTCGTCAATTCTTTGCATGATGTGCAGTTGCGAACTGGAACTGAGCTAGGAAATGATCAACACTGCCCTGGCATTCAGGAGTTCTCTACATGCAGTGGTCCTGTTAATCTGTATGGGATACTGACATCAAGATATTTTAGTGTGACTCAACAAATACTCTCTGAGGTTTCGAGCTATATCCAGTTAGATGACTCACTGAGTGGGATTTCTTTCTCCTCTAGTTGCTCCAGTGAAAGAGGACTTGTCATTACAAGATCCATGGATTTCCAGTCTTCATTTGGAGACATTGATTCCCAGGACCATGTGGAAAAATTGCAAGCCCTTGAAACTACCAGGGAGAAGTCTCAGCTGCTGACTATGCTTCAATTGGTACGTTGACTTTTCATTAGTATTATGCTACATACTGTTTAAATAGATTTGCAGTCAAAGTAGTTCGTGTTGTGCTTCATTTTATCTCTCATCATCGTCCATCTTTTTTGCTCTACTTTAAATGGATGAGCAAAGGAAACAAACTTGAAATCTTATGACTTCTGAAATTTGATTTGCACTTCTTCAGAGGGTGTTGGATCACATCAAGAATTGGGTCATTGACTTTCAAACTACCAATAAGTTCATGTGCAAGAAAAGTTAACTTTGTAGATTGCCCTTACAAGACTTTTGCCGTAAGTATATACATTTGTGTATAAATGAGAATGCACAAGCATGCATGTGCATGTGTAGATATTTGATCCCCATTTTGTTCAATTGAGAATCCACTAAATTCACTAGCATGTACAGAAGGTATACAATCACATGACAAAAGATACAGTTACTTTTCACAACTCATCTGTCTCCATAAATACTCATGATCTCATATAATTTATTCAAGTATTGTACTTTTTTGTCGATCTCTCGTCTCTTAATCTATGATTCCTTCAAGGGAAACCTTCTACACTGTAATAAATGACATTTGCATCACAAAAACAGTTTATGGCTCCAACAGAACATTGGTCATGATAAAGAAAGCTAAAGGCTCGATGAGTAGATACATTTAATGAGATTACATCACTGTAAGAAAAAAAAACCTTTTGTAGATGTCCCAACAAAAGAACATGTACAATGTTGGATAGCAGAGTGTGCAAAACTTATTACACATAGTACACATTAATGTGCGAAAAACATGCACGAAGAGATTTATAATGGTGATCATTCAACCTCGGCGTCAGTTTCCTAGTTCCTTAAGCTGTCACTCCAAATCAGATATTTTAACTGGTTTCTGGTCTGCGGTCTATAAAGATTCTCCCTGACTACCTCAAAATTTATGAAAGTGATGGATCCATGAAAGAAAGGAAAGAAAGAAATCATGAAATTAGTTCAAAAGATGAGAGTGAAACAGCCATGGGCCAGTAATATGCCATGGATCAATTATTTCTTCACCTTACTTGTTGCTCATTCAATTTGATAATGCCTTTCAGTAAGAAGACACACGTCTAATTCGGCCACATATTGTCTTTGCTGTCATTCATCCAAGGTTTTCTTATATTTTTCTTGTTTGTAATGTCAGCATTACCCTTTTTCTTGTTGATTAGGTTGACCTCAAGTATAAGCAGTGCTTAGAAGAAGTCAACGGCGTGATATCTCTATATGATGATGCAACCAAATCTGCTGTTCCTCAATTCTCTTCTGGCTTTGCCCTTCACACAATCAGCATGCTCTATAAGAACCTGAGGGAAAGAATCACTCGCAGCATCCTTTTGGTGAATCAACAAAGCGAGCGCAAGGAAGGACGAGTGAGAGCCATTGAGTCTTCTTTTCTCCAGAGACACTGGGCTCTACAGCAGGTAAGAAGGAATGAATGGAGACCTAAAAGAGGATTGCCTGAAAAATCTGTCTCGGTCTTGCGGGCATGGATGTTCCAAAACTTCACTCACCCGTGAGTTGTAGACTTGTGTTCTCATTAACCTCTTAAAAGTTGGAATTATTTTCTACGAGGAATCATCGATGATGTATATAATATTGACATTCTTGGACCATGCTATTGGAAATTATCAGGTACCCCAGTGACGGAGAGAAAAATTTACTTGCACTAAGAAGTGGATTGACGAGGAGCCAGGTAATGGAAGAGCTACCTATGCATCATTTAGGATGAACTGAATCTCGAGTCTTAGTGTCTCACTCTCCAATATATTATTTGTTATTCTTTTTCGCTGTTATCAGGTCTCCAACTGGTTCATAAATGCAAGGGTTCGCTTGTGGAAGCCAATGATCGAGGAGATGTACTTGGAACTCGGTAAAAGGAACGGAGGAGAAGATGGTGCAGAGGAAGAGTGCAGAAGCCATGAGACCACTAAAGTCAGAGAATCCAGTTGAGCTTGATCAATTTTTTGTTGACCATGTAGAACAAATCCAGTTGTTCTATCTGTAGCTTTTAGTTGGATCAGGGTTCTCCATTAGTATCTATACTGATAAGGTCTTGAATCACTCAGACCTCTCTAACTGTGGCTATCATGCTAGCCTGAAATTAGAGCTTTAGATTGAGGAGTTGTTGCCTTGGATTTGTAGCTTGTTCTTGTGCATTCATGACCCGCCACCGGTTGTTGCACTCTGTGACCGGTAGCCGAGTTTTGGATGTGAAGCAGTTCACGTGGCTGCCAAAGTCGTAGGCTTCGTGCCGGATTAAGGAGCAAGGAACCAGTAAAAAATGTAAAAATAAAATAGTATGATGTAATTAAAAAAAATAAAATAGTATTAAACAAAAGATAAGACTAAGAATATTTATAAGACACTTTCAAGTATGTATTACCTTGCTTCGTAAACTTTTGATTCTATTTATAGGATCTAGTGGTAACTACCTCATCTCATCGTATCACTCGTAATCAAATTAGGTATAGAAACTATTCTCTCGTAACTTTTAGATCATGGGTCACTTAGATAGAGCATAACTATAAATACTTAACAACTATCTATAAATTAATTCTCAACACTCCCCCTTAAATCATAGTTATATATATTGATTCTCATCAAGAAATAATTTGGTGAGAATATATATGTAATTTATACATCTGTGTTATAATATTTTATTGTTATGACTCCACTTACTACAAGATTCTGGATGAAATGATAGCTTATCTTTGTATGTTTCGTTCTTCTATAAAAAGTTATATTCTTCGTCATTACAATTTATATCTTTATTATCATAAAATATTTAAGTTGCTTCTTTTTATTTTTGAAGAAGATCTTCGACAAATCATGTAAGATATATTTCTTAACAAGTTGTGCAAGTCATGGGTAATCTTTATAATATTAATAAACGATCACAGTAAGGGACATGGGTAATCTTTATAATATTTCCTGAATAATGAATAAACAAGACACTCATGGCTATGTGCAAATATAAATTTTATACTGTATAAATTAGTAGAAATTTGACTCAAAGGAATGTTAAAGAATGTTCTCCGATACAGATTAAACATTTCTTAACCTATATTTGTACAATTACATCCATTATTTGTATGATAAATGTGTAATGTATTCAAGTCAAATACCTACTTGATTCAACTACCATAGTGACGCAGTATGCGAATTCGACTCCTGAGGAAAAAAACACATACTTTTTACACTAACAAAACATTTTAGTAAAACCGATAATAAGATATAAATTAATATAAAAAGATGTTAACCAATTTAATTGATAAAGAGTTTGCCATGATCATTGGTCCAACAGACCTGCCTACGTAACTTATCTTTTACCAAAAAGTAAAAAGCGAACATGAAAACAAGTACAATGACAAAGATATCCAAGTATCACCAAGAGAAACAATCTAAATGAGACAATGGAGCTGCGTCGCTTGTACCATCTAACGAGTAGAGTCAAAGCAGCGACGAGACTCCATGGGGGTCAACGTGGAAGAAGCCAGAGTTCATATGCGTTGCAAAGGTTGTCCTATCATACAAGATACAATCTGATCCCGAGGGATTGACAGCCACTACATTACAATGATCCTAACATCTTACAATATACAAGGCTTGGGAGATCGGTAAGAAGATAGGGAAGAAGCAACAACCCCCTCCCAGAAGCTCAACTGCAGAAGCTCCCGCTGCCATCGAGCACTCGCACTGGCAGACTTCCTCAAGGGCAGTGAAAACCATGTTCCACTTGCTTTTGACTATCACATCTGAAGTGTTTGTAGTTTTACGTCCTGGGCATTTGCAAGAAACTGAGACCAGATTGGCGCCTCGCATGTTCCGGAATCAGCTTGTCGATGAGCTCTGGTGATGCACCTGCTAACTGCAAAAGTTGTAGCCAGGATTACTTGATCTGAATTAAGAAGATACATTTACCACAGGTTCTTTTCGGTGTTTCATTTCTATCTTTGGATAATCCACCACCATTTGGTTCACTGATTAAAATGAAAGCGGAAAAAAAAAAACCAGAATTATCCTTTTATGAGATAAATATGCTTAACCACAGTAACTATTAATCAATCAAACAGACCAAAACGGTCATTCCCTACAATACTATTGGCCCACGAATATATTCCAGAAGCAATTGAAACTTTTGACGTATCTAGCATAGCTAATTAAAGATATTTTCTGAAAGCTAAACTACAAACTTAAGAAATCATTCAAACCAATCATTTAACCTCTTAAAGCTGAAGATTTTTGAAACAAGAATAGGTGCAATCACATAGAAGGGGTCAGAAGACAACAAAAGTATTATATAATGCATGGTTGTTTTTAAGTCGATGACACATTGCTAATAGCAAGATGTCTGAATTGAGGAACCAGTTGTCAAACTAGCGCTAATAATATTGCTCAAAGTGCTTCTAATTGTCCTAGTTTCTTTTTTTTGGAAATCACGACTTTTGCAAATTCAGATACACCTGGAAATGGCTAACCAGGATTTTGCAGCACAAGTAATGATGAACATTAAAGACAGCTTCGGATATGATCTAAATGAAATTAGTTTCAAGGGAGAAGCATTAATGCGGCAGAGGACGGCCCATGGAGATGTTTTAACTTACTTCTTGTTTGAAGTTAAAAAGAGGAGGCAGAGGACGGCCATTTGGCAACCTTGCATTTGGTTCCCGCAGCTCATCAAAAAAGGGGTGAGCACATGCTTCCAGCTGTAATAGAAAAATATTAAGTTAACTATAACAGAGAGGAATATCATATCATATCATATCATATTTCACTAGTTATTAGATCACATAAAATAAAGGGCTTCAGTCCCTCAAAAAGTCAACAGCATTTTACCATTTCACTACCTTCTATTGGCAAGGCACAAAAAAAATACCTAAATCTTGTTGTACAAGAAAATTGGACCATAATCTAGTCATGCTGGCAAACACATCATTATTTTTAAGGGAAGTTGCGGAGAAGACTTACTGCAGTGCAGCGAAAACTTGGAGAGTATTGGAGAAGGCGTGATGTAAGATCTATTGCTTCCAGAGGCATTCGTTTATGGAATATCTGAAAAATTACAACTTTAAGACTCCTCAAATAGAAAAGGCCAATACTATTCATGATATTCACAATAGCTATCTAAATAAGCAACCAGAGTTCTAGAGAAATATCTTGATAGAAATACTTTATACTAAATACTAAAACAAAAGTTCCAACAAATCCAACTCCCAGATTAAAGCCAGCAGTCTCATCCAACCTTACAAATTAGATAGTGAATGATGTATTTCCCTTTGAAAGAGACAATGTCAGCATAACAAATTTAATTAGTTCAGTCACTTTGCATATAAGCATCTAGCTGGTCCAGACATGTGATGCACCAACTATTCTTTCCAAGTACATGCATTATAAAGAAGCAAATATTAGTTATGGCTAAGTGATGTGGCCTTACAGCAAGTTCGCTGTATTTGAATCAGACATCTCAAAGTCACAAAAAAACTTGTTAAGCAAATTATAAAACCAAACCTAGCAAAATTATAGAAGTGGAGGGATGATATAACAGAGAATCTACCATAGACAAGAATAATATAAGGAATTTTTTCATATAAATTTTTATCCATAAAACTTTGCAATTTGAAAATGAGATATGTAACACCCCAATTAATCCGACATCGAAAATGGACAAGATTAAGATTGATTTATAAAGGTCTGATGAGTGTACTATTATCAACTTCAGCTTAAGAATTTTAACTAGTGGTTTTGGTCAAATAAAGTTGATAGACTAGCTGGCCCATCAAGCCCAGATCGTGACATTTGATATATGATGAATATACTATCATCAACTTCAGCTTAAACATTTTAGCCAACGACTTGGGTCAAACGAAGTTGATAGGTTAGTTAGCCCATCAGGCTCAGGGTGCATGTTAATATTTATATACATATTAATTATAAAATAATTAAACTATAGGACAACAATTTGTTGGCATTCTTTAGTTTATGTCTGTGTAATGGTCCAAAAGGATAGCTTAGATGAAGAGCAAACTCAACATGAAGAAAAGGAATGCAACCAACCTTGTGCCATGGATGAGCTTTTATCTGTGGAAACTTGAACTCAGTATAATTAGGATTCATGCAACGAATTTCCTCACGGGTTGGAGTTCCAAGAACCTAAACAAATAAAAAAGAGAATTCTCATACCATCGTGCATCCTTAAAAAGTCTCAAGAACCAGCATCAACCAACAGACCTAGCAAAATTGTACCTTGATTATCTCAACAAGCTGATCAACAGCACTTTCTCCAGGAAACAATGGCTGAAAAATATGCAAAAACTAGTGATGATAAGTGTTTAATTCTCCAGGATATGGCACTTTCTCCTGTGTTTTCTTGATAGCTCATTGAAGTATAAAGATTGGTGGGTCAAGTAAGGAGTACCTGACCAAGGAGCAACTCAGCAAGAACACAACCTGCTGACCATATATCAATAGATGTTGTGTATTCTGTTGCACCAAAAATAAGCTCTGGAGCACGGTAATAGCGAGAGCAAATGTAGGAAATGTTTGGTTCACCCTTGACCTGACGGGACAAATAGATTAGTAGAAAGGAAGAGCCATATTAAAAGAAACAAAAAAGAGGCTAAAAGATTCCAGTGTCGTTTAACGAAAGAATGTTAGATTAGATATTGTACAAAAGCAGGACATCCTACAAAAAATCTATAATATTTATGCACTAGTGCATTTTGAAAGTGTTTTTATTCAATTTATTGATATATGTCCTTTTCTGACTTTGGTGGATCAATTGTAGTGCCACTCAGTATCCATCATGCTCATTTGCCACTTATATGGAGCACATTATTTGTTACAAAAAATAAATTAATTCTAACACATCTTCAATTGTTGGCCTCTTGGTTGCCTTGTGGCATGGAAACACCTCTCAACAATTTGCCAATTTACGAAAAGAATACCGTCATGCTTT
The DNA here is from genome assembly GCF_036884655.1 of Musa acuminata AAA Group. Lineage (NCBI taxonomy): Eukaryota > Viridiplantae > Streptophyta > Magnoliopsida > Zingiberales > Musaceae > Musa > Musa acuminata. Next base: position 2,351,883 of record NC_088352.1, read on the forward strand.
ATGTGTCATAACTGTCAAACTTAAGAATTGTGATCTAGCATAAGGCTACAAAAATTTACTTTGAAATTCTTTGAGATTTTATGACATTGGGTGTTGCGTTATGTTATTTACCAACCATGGTAGTAAATAACATAATGCCTCATTATCTGTTTAAAAAGTCTAACATGACTACTAGTTCATTTCTTTTATTCTCCATAACTTAGAAATGAAATGGAAGGAAGAACAAGTGAGGTTCTTCAACAAGTGCTGGAATTTTTATACAAAAATTAGCTGACATGGAAAAATCATAACAGATATGTATCAATAGTCCTTAACAGAAAATATTGCATGCATTTTTTGTCATAGTAATCTTTATCTTATGATGCAACAACACCTCACAGCTATTATTCAACAAATGCATGTTCCTGGAAAAAGTTCATGAAAGTGATTGATCCATGGAGCATCGAGAATGGTCAGAATATATGGCAAACATATATGAGTACTTTCCAAGTTTAGCATACCAAAACTTTTGCACTTCCAAAATCACATAGCTTGACTTGGTGAGTGAGAGGATCTACCTGCAGGAAGTTCAATTATTTATAAGAGAAAGAGATTATAAGAGGATGAGAATTTATTAAATCGTGCTTGACAAAAAATTAATATTTTGAGGCCACGAAAACCTACCAAAACATTTTGTGGCTTTACATCTCTATGGCAAACGCCAGGAACTGTATGGATATAAGCCAACCCTCTAAATATCTGAGCACAATTCCAAATAAGTACACTAAACCATGTTTCTGCATAACAACACCCGCAGCAGAAAGGGCAAAAAATTACCTGATACGTGTAAAGCTTCACATAGATAAGTGGCATCCTTTGACTCACACTGCTGTAATGCCTTAGAACACGATATAATGTTTCAGGCACATATTCCATAACTAGGTTGAGAAAAAGTTCATCTCTGCTTGTGGTGGAGAAGAAACAATGCTTTAGAGAGATAACATTTGGATGATCTATTGAGCGCATCAACTGCAGCTCACGGTTTTTGTATCTCCGGTCCTGCAAAACCTTCTTTATAGCAACAGTCTCACCTGTTTCCAAGCATTTTGCCTGCCAAAAGACAACAAAATTTGTAGCCGAAAAACCTAAATGGTGTCATGCTTCAATTGAAGTCCCAGAAAAAAGTGAACTAATACCTGGAAGACAATTCCAAATGAGCCATTTCCCACAACACGCTCTGCCATGTAACTAATGGTCTGCATGACAAGTAAAATAACTCAGAATATGGGGATTGAATACCACCAACTTTGGATCATCGTATGGTATAGTTTAAAGGCTCCTAACCTGCTTAGGTTCACCGTTCTTGCCTCCAATGGTGGTGGATATGATATGACCAGTGACTTCATCATTCCCCTCCACAACAGATGCCTGATGAGACAAGTAGCGAAAAAGGTCTTGATTTAGACTCAATATCTCTATCTCAGCAGAAGAAACAAAAAGACAGCTGAAAACACTAAATCACTAAACAGACAGATCAAGTATCAGATCAATTGAAGACACGATGAACCCCAGCCATCAGAGTATCGTAACACCCAAAACGATACAGCTGCATAAGTGCACTAAAAGAGGAAGCAAAGCAAACAAGAACAGGATCACATCCAAATAATGATTCAAAGATCAAGGCCAAGGCAAGTTCTTGGCAAAGATTCTTAGAATCAATGAAGATGGTATAGGAAGTTTGCTTGTTAAGTAGGATTACAGCTGAGATCAGCAGCCCACAAAGCAAGAAAAACAATGAGACCTTCCAAACCCTAAAAAGAAAGCAAACGAGAAGCCCAAAATCGAAAAGATTGTAAAAGATAACCGAGTGGTAAACATATCGCACAGAACAGATAACATTCTCTAAGATTTCTCAAGAAAAAAATGCAATTTTGTAAAAAGAATAAGCAGAAGTGAAAGGAACAATAATACTTCAGATCCACCCGCCTAACTCAACAAGAACTAAAAAAAAACAACATTAGATCCAAATTAGTGAGACGAATGTCGTACAATCTCTTAAAGCAATTAAACGTTTAAAACAAGAACATTTTGTTTTGCGGCAAGCTAGAAGCAGGCGAGTAATAAGCCGTTCCAAAAACCCGAGGATCCAGCTCGAATCGTCTCAAAGGTTCGATTTTTTCCGACAAAAACCAATGGAAATCAGAGAGTCAGTGCAAGCGACGGTGGGAAAGTGGATCAAAGAAGGGGGGTCGACCGAATGCTAGAGGAGAGCAAAGGAAGAAGGGGTAACCACCTTGTCTTGGGCCATCTCCGGATGGCTGGAAGGTACGGCGGGGACGAAGGCGCCCTGCTCCGGCGGCGGCGGATTATGAGGTCCAAGCGGCAGGGAAGCCATGTGGCGGAAGAGAAGGGTTCTCACAGGCCGCTTTTTAGAGCCTCGGTTTCATGGTTTTCCAGGCGACACCATTTAACGCCGGGCGACGTCATAAATGAAGCGTTTTGTCTTAATAAACCGTTATATCGCTTGGTTGTAACACGCTCATTCGCCAAAATAACGGGTTTTGATCGTTATGATGACCGACATAATCCGACCCTGGCAAACTCCATACACAATTATGGTAAGAGTGTAATTATCTTAGTATTTCGATTAATGACGTTGCACGCACAAAAATGGAAACATGATTAATAACGTAGTTATTAATGGTGTCGAAGAATTCATTGACACAAAGGTTTGGTTTCCCATGCTTGCACGGCTCAGCAGTTCGATTCAACGTCAAAGCTTGCTCCATCATCTTCAAGAAGGCAACGCAACCCTGTGACCAGAACAGTGCTTGGACGCTGCCATCTCTCGGCAGGTTTAACCGGTTTGCACCGCACACAAGTTCTGTCATTTGGACGTGATCTCTCGGTCAAACCCGCTGCGGCGCGTCTCTGTTTCCCAGGCGTCAGTGGTTGCAGAGTTCTCCGGTCAAAACTGCCCAAGTCATCATCCTCTCCATGAGAACGCAAAAGGGCGGCATCTAAACCCTCCTCGTCATACCTCTTGCCTCTGTTTTCTCTGTTTCTCTCTCATTTTCCACTGTAAACATTGCATGCGTACTACTCTCACTTCCATTAGAGCTGCTTGAAGCCTCCTCTACCAACACGGTTTTCTTCGTAGAAAAAACCTGTGTGTGACGTAGCCCTTGATCTTTTTATCTCATACATAAATTTCTTCCACCCCTCGTTGCTATCCTCCTCAAATCTGTTACTTTTAGACTTTGGCTGCTCGCTAACCCTCCCTAGAATCTGATATTTTTCCTTTTTAGTTTTCACATGCAGGTCGATGCTATTCAGGTCCTCACGAAGATACTGTTCCCATAATCCCAATAATCTTACTATCACTCTTTTTTTAATGGTGCAAAACCCTCGTATTAGTGAGCTGATTCATAATCTCGTTGAATCAGCTATTACCATTGATGGGGATAATAAATAGCGTCGTGACGTGCCATGACGTCAGCCACACCCGGACGACACTCTGTCCAAAGAGGATAATAATGTCGACACGATGTACGCTGATGTCACTCGCTCTCAGACAACGATTTCGTCGTCTTACCCAACATGCTTGGTCGAGGTAGAGGAGAATGTCGACCGAGGCACGCCCATGCATTGCGGCAGTTCGGTCCTTCACGCAACGCCCACAGCAATGTCAGACGCCATTAGAGGTACGATCCTGCTCCTGCGGGCAGGCAAATCAGGCAACACCGAACTTTCCTATAAATACCCCCGAGTTCTAAACGAGGGGGAAGGAGGGACATCGACAACAAACTCCACTCCACATCATCTAACTTGATCGTCGAAGGGGTCGGGCCGAGCTTCCGACCTGACTTGTGTGCAGGTAAGGAGACGAGGCGATTTCTCCGGGACGCAAGGAGGAGGCGCCTTCCCCCAGGGCATCCTGACGATCCCAGGCGTGGCTCGGTCCGCGCGGTCGGCCACCCCGGTAGCCCCAAGAAACCCCGAGCAAAGATCCTCGCCATTTAACCCCGAACCAAGCCGTGTCGGCCCCGACCATTAATCTCGTTACCATTAGGTGGTAATACTACACTTATTACCATTATGTGGTAATACTACACTTACACCAACAACCATTAATCTTGTTACCATTAGGTGGTAATACTACACTTATTACCATTAATCTTGTTGTTAGTCGTGATTTAGTTTATAATCCCAATATCAAAAATCCTGCACCTTTTATTAATAATCCTGTTGCTGGTTGTGATTTGGAGAACATGATCTGATTCCTTGGCAAAATCTAACTCATCCTACCTTAGCCATCATTGTTTCATCTAAGCCTTTGGACATAAAAGCAAATTACAACGAGGAAATCATGCATCACCTATGACATATGAATGTCTACTAGCTTATGTCTATGTTTATGGTTTTTATCCATCTTCTCTGGCTTCAATTGTTTAATGGTTTTTCTGTTTACAATCTTTCTATAACTTGTTCAGATCATGCCCTGAAACATATGGATGTGTTTGCACTAATCTTTTTTTTATTTCAAAACTTGTACTCTGAATACCTTGAAATGATTAATTTAGTTAAGTCCAATTGAACCCACCCATTAGATGACATTAATCCTTTTGCACGTTCCCATATGAATCTCTATAAGTTGAAAGGTATTTTTTTCATACTAGAACAAATACTAGAGTACTAACTTAGAGACTCTTTATAATACTATCATATCTTTTAAATCTCAAATCGAAGAGTCTATCCCCTCTAATTTTGATCTTCAATAATTAAACTATCTATATAACATCTAGCTCATCTTTATTAAGCAAATCAGTCTTAAGTGGTGGGCCAAAGCAAAATACTCTTAGATTAATGATGACAATCATAATGTTAAATATATTCATAATATTATTACAAACCATCATGGTAAATATATTCATAATATTAACCTCGCAATCTCTTCTCGTCACCTCAACTTTGCTCCAACTATCCATGCTTCCCCTCCTAACTCTCACAATATATGATCAAATCATTTACTATATATGAGATTCACTTTATGATCTGATCCTCAAAGTTATAAAAAAGTCCTGGCTTAATAGTTTTATCTGTGAATTCTATTTAGTATATTGGGATATCATTTCTTCCCTCTCTCTTTAATGTTCTTAAATGGTTACACCACATGCTTTTATCCCTCCTAGCTAGACCAAGACCTTCCTCACTTTTATCTTTAAAGATTAAAAACTCGATTATAGTTGCTCATTATTGGCCTATTACTTTATCCAATATTAACTATTGTATTGTGGTTAAGCTTCTTTCTAACTGCTTGAAACCTTATCTTTGATTTAATTCATTTTTCATACTTATGAATTACTCACCTATCAATCAATGTATCAATTTATCTAAATCAAAATTTTACTTTCCTAAATTTACCCCAAGGCACACTAGACTTGAAATCTGCTCATTTCTAGGTTTCAAGAAAGAACACTTCTCTTTTAAATATCTTGATACGTTTATTGCTCCCACACGTCCTCCACCCCATGCATATGATGATGATATACTTGTTCAAATTAAAGCCAAGCTCGTATCTTGGCATGGTCATTGTTTATCTTAAAACTGGTCACCTTGTTTAAGCTATGATCAATTTGAGGGGTGGCTTCCTTAAACATATTGGGAATGAATCACAAACCACTATTTTCCATAATCTTCAAACTACAATGACACATTGACTCTTGACAGTATAAATTGAAACACTCTACTCCTTACGACATTAACCAAAGACTCAACACTCCCACGATGTAGTGGAATTATAAGAAGCAACATCAAATTTCTTTTTATCTCAGATGATAGTCTACACAATCCTATATTATATTAATTTTTGTCAATACAATCAAACCCATTGGACATCATATTTAAACGCATATGTAAATAAATCTTCTTTCCATATATCTTCTCCGTGTATTAGCCTTCATTCTACGTTTTGACGTTCAAACGTACTTTTGTAGATATACAAGGATCTAATAAAAATATTTTTTTAGGAAAACAATTCATGGGTTGTAGTGGCTGAAACGAAAACAAAACAAAATGGGTTGTAGTGCACTCAAACACAAAAATGACGTTCGAACAAAACAAAAACATTGCAACGAAAACAAACATAGTGCAGTCAAACAAAATGACGTTCAAACAAAACAAAACTAGTGCAGTCAAACACAAGACTCGAGGAGCCGACAGCCGACAGCCACAGCGAAGCCTTTCTCGCTGAAACTTCTCATCCCTCACCCGTTCTCTTACGATGAACACTGAAGAAGCATTGCAACGAAGAATATTGGGTTGTAGTGGCTGTTATCTTCTTACTGTTCTTCACGAGATCACGTAATGGCCGTATGCCACAAGTATTCATGGGTCGGCTGTCCGTACCGGTGGCTCAGGCACGGAAGCAGCCGTAAAGGTTTCGCTGTGCTGATATTAAATGGAAGAGAAGCCATGGCCATGACCGAGGCTTGGGAACCCGCCCACTTAGTTGCCACACGGATGCTTCATTTGTTTCCATGGTCAGTGACCATTGGTCCTTTCCGAGTTCTCCTCTGCGTCTACATAATTCCACTGTGTGATCGAAGCAACACCATGGAACATGCAAGCTTTTGATGAGTAATAGCAGTCGTCTGAGATCCACCAGCGGGAGCATGTGGACGACTTGCAGAATAATAATAATGCATGGGAACTCAGAGCAAGTTGCAGTATGTATTGCCAAGTGCAAAATGATTGAGCACAAGGCCTGAGATTATTAATAGCTTTCTGCAACATGGTGGGGACTGCGGTCTCTTTTTGACGGTTGCTATCCCCTTGGACTGGCTCGCAGTGGTGCCCGTGAAGCTGCATGGGGATGAATGGCCCACCAAGGCACCCAAAGGTTGTCGAGGGGATTGGAGATACCAAAAAGCTATGCTGGTAGTGACAGGGATGATGACCTTGGAGATCATTGGTCGACTCTAAAAAACTGGGGGCAAAGGCCTGTAACATGGCATCTCAAGTCAAGCAAGTTAGGAGAGTTTGAATAATGATAAATGGAGATCAGGATGACACAGTATCTGCACATAAAACAGAGCAACAACAAGCTGTCAACCAAGTCCAGGATTCTGACCGAGATACAGCTCAGAGGTAAGACCAGAGAAAGCTATCTGGGTGGTACAACCTCAAACCTTGGTCCGGCAGATTCATGGAGTATGTCTGCAAGTGAGTAGATCACCTATGACGACAACTGTTGTTGGCTCCTGATTTAGAACCTCATGAAGCAAAACACACAGGTACAGTTTGTGGAATGCAGAGTCGATCCACCGAGACCACTTGATATGACACCATAATGGCCTCCCATCTTCGGCAGAACAAGGCTCTCTTTGGTTTCAAAGGCTGCATCACCATGAATGGAAGTTGCTTCAGGAAAGTGAAAGAAGTGAGCCATTTCTTGCAGCAACCCAACAAGCGTATGACACCGATGTTTCACCCACATTTATCTTAACCGGACGGGACATCGATTTGGTTATCAGATATACTCCTCGATCATGAATCTGCAACAAACTCGAAATGAACATGAAAGCAAGCTCCAACTTTCGACATTCAATGCCAAAAGATATGCTCTCCATGGCCCAAACCTTGTTCCAATTCATTAATAGATGAATAATGGCAGGCTTGGTTGTTGAGAGAGAAGAATCAGATAACGATGCAAGTGTAAACGCAAGAAGAACGCCAGTCTTGGTTGTTGAGACGGAGAAATCAGAGAATAATGCACCACATATGGCTTTCGTGTTCTTCATTAAAGGGCAAGATAAAAGGATATCCTATTCCATAAGATAAGTACACGATATAACATAACAGAGATATTGTATGGTCTTCATCTGACAAGTAACATGTTGCACCACTTCTAAATTAATATGGTCAGTGATGCTAATAAATCACTACATTCCCTGGTTTCCAAACCTTCTCCCCTCCCTCTGTCCTTTCATCATCGTTCTGCCTTGTGCATTCCAGAAGAATGGAGATAGCTTGCAGAGTTGTTGTCACCTGATATGTTACTTGAACACAGTAGTATACACTATAAGTTGCTTGAACCATAACAGGAATAGCAGAAAAAATAAAAGCTTGTTTTATTGCTTAACAGATTCAAGAATATACATGAAATGAGCAACAAGTCCAAGCAATTGGCCTACAATTTGGCTAAAGCCTACACCGTGTCTACTCTCCTCTGCTCGACGATCCGAGTCTTCTCTTCGCTTTCCATCAGCAAGTCATGATGGAGGGAAGAAGCGGTCAAGGTTGAAGGGGAGAGTGTAGAACTCCTCACTCCGGCTGTCTCCGATGAACGTCCGGAACCTGGCCCACCATGGCATGCCTCGGTCCTTGCCAGTGTCCTTGAAGTCGAGTGTGTTGTCCAGGAAAACTGCAACTATCAGTGCCACAGTAGGTGGAGAGGAGAAGATTGTGTTCATGTAGTCATTGAACTGCAACAGCACAATGCAGATATATGAATCCAGATCTGATAAATACTATGAACGATTCTTTTACCATAATTCACTTCATAAGGGTTTTAAAGAGTGTTTTGATCCTTTCATTTTCATTTTCCCTCAAATGAGAACCATCACAAGAACAGCAACTCGAGTGATAGTCGCTCTACTTAGACTCAAGTGCACGTTTTACTTAATCTTGATGATTTCTTTGGCCACATTATGAACCTACAGCTTTCAGAATGGTTATTTCTAAATCTAGCGGCCATAATTCACTTGATCTGATACATACTAATAAGTTTTCTCCAAATGGATGATCGATTCTTTTACCATAATTGACTTCGTAAGGGTTTTAAAGAGTGTTTTGATCCTTCCTTTTTCATTTTCCCTCAAATGAGAACCATCACAAGAAGAGCAACTCGAGTGATAGTCGCTCTACTTAGACTCAAGTGTAAGTTTTACTTAATCTTGATGATTTCTTTGGCCACATTATGAACCTACAACTTTCAGAATGCTTATTTCTAGAACTTATGTTTGGATTTATGAATAGATTTCTATCAATCATTTGGGCTCAATTTAGTTCAAAAGGCTAAGAAAATACAAACAAGTGCAAGTGGATACGAACCCATGATGCCTTGGTGTGGGCTGGACCATGCTGAGCACTCATTGTGTAGCGGAAGAAGTACTCAGGAACCGATAGGCCGAGGAAGATGGAGACGCCAACGATGAAGAGGTTGCGCATGGAGTTCATGTTGGTGAACTGCAACAAGGAGAGCCCCACCGCAGCTGGAACAGGAAAGCAAAACAAAAGAAAACATCAATTCCTGAAGCAAGAAACAGGAAAACAGTTGCGAGGTGTTAGTATATGTATGGAAGAACATACCCACAACTCCAAATAGAACACAGTAAACAGCAGCAAAGATGGTGAATGGAATGGAGGCAAACAATGCTCCAAATTTCCCTAGTCCAAAAGAGTAGCTTCAGTATTATCTCACATAATGCAGATGACAGGAAAGCAAGGTCATGGTAAGTTCATCACTCACCCAAGATGGAGAAGAATATCATGAACCCAGCTGAGATCTGGATGACTCTACGACTCCCAACTCTAGTTGATCCAAGAAGCCCGACATTCTCCCTGTCATGTTGCCATTTATTAATTTCTCTAACAGTCATACTCTTTTATAAGTGAGGAAAAAAAACCAGAACATAGTGAACTTACACAGACACAGTTGATCCAGTTACAGTGCCAAATAGCCCATCAAGTAGAATTCCTATTCCCTGTTAATTTTTAAGTACAACAGATAAACAGAATTCACTTAGTGGCCGATAATTTAACAAGAGATATACACGTTGAGCCCAAGAGGTAGGTAAGTCACCTGCCATCCAATGCCTCGGCTCAGAACATGAGCTGGAGGTGGTGTTGCACTAGCTAGGCGGGCTGCAGCTTTATAAGTCCCTGTCGACTGCAGCAAAACAACAGACCTATCAGCCCAAAAGAACAATGTGCACCATCAGGGACATTGGAGTTACATGTCACCAGTTTTTACCTCAATCAAGGATACAAAGACAGCAGCCATCATCCCGAAAGAATGGCCAGCATCAAAAGTTGGTGCACCCCATTGCAAAGGGTATGGAATCTTTATCCTGAAGCCTCAATATATTAGTACAAGCAGATGCAGGACAGTATCAAGAGGGAAAAAGAGAAGTTAGATGAGTACCAGGGAGCAGAGGAGATGAGGTTGGCACGGTCAGTACGACAGTTGAATTGGGTGCGCTCAGGCCGGTATTTGTATGCACCCCCAACCGTAAGCAAGTGGGCATAAACCCATATGATGGTAATGGTTATCAGGAGAGAGAACCTCTCTAATACAGGCAACCGTCTAACATGTAGATGCTTTAGATACTGCTCATGTTGTCACATGTTTAGATTACAAAGCGACTTTGGAAGGAAACAGAACAGAAAGATTTTGAAGTTGGTTAAATCATTAGAGCACATCCGTACCTGGGAGGAAGCAATGAATAGGATGAGCATTGGAACGCCAATCTCTACGCATCTCCCAACCTAATGCATAAAAAAGCTTAAAGTTTAGTGATGTACATAACATTCAAATCTTCATTTCTTATAGAAATGTCACATCTTTTCTCTGTTTATTAGGTGAATAATGTAAAAAGAAATGGCAAACAAAATAATTCCAACTTTTAAGACATTTTTCCAGTAGTCTATGGATCTTCAAGTTTGAAAGTCAGATTTTTCATTCACATTCCCAAAAGGACTTCTAAATCAATTGTTCACATTGCATATTGCAGCTAGCAAACAACAAACCTCACGAAACCAAAATCAAGTAGAAGAAAAACAATAAGTTACATACTTGAATGGGAAGTTCCACTCACAAAATGAGTTTCATGAATTGTTTCAATATTTTTTAGTGGTGCACTATTTGTCTTAGTTACATACTTGAATTGGTGGTTCTGTTAACAAAAAGCCTTAGTTACAAACTTGAATTGGTGATTCTGCTAACAGAAAGGCCTAAGTTATGTACTTGAATTGGTGGTTCTGTCAACAAAGCTTCATGAATTGTTTGAAATTTTCTAAAGATGCAACATCTGTCCTAGAAATGTAAGCCTCTGGTGTTAACAAAAAGGCCTAAGTTACAAACTTGAATTGGTGATTCTGCTAACAGAAAGGCCTAAGTTACGTACTTGAATTGGTGGTTCTGTCAACAAAGCTTCATGAATTGTTTGAAATTTTCTAAAGATGCAACATCTGTCCTAGAAATGTAAGCCTCTGGTGTTAACTTTGATTGAAAAAGTTCAATATATCAATTCACCAAAGTGTTAATAAATTCACAAGCATTTAGTGACATCTTTTTTTATTGCACAAGCTGAAGGTACCTAATAGTTTTTGTTCAGCATTTGCAGAAATAACAACATAAAGATATACAATACCAAGAATCATCCTTGATACCAGGTGCTTGTGAAAGATTCCAAAGGTAAAAAAATGCAGTACAAGTTTTCCAGTTATATAGTAATAGTTAAACAAATTTGGTTATTCAAGCTGAAGTTTTTCTATAGTTGCATTTTGTTCTTCGTTTTATCCAAGAAGCAAGAAGCACAACAATGGGAAATCATGGTGGTATGACTACATCTACACAAGCATGGTCATCACAATAATGCAAGATTGACATGTGCAGATAGGTGACGAAAAAATGTGCATCAAGATGCATGGTTTCTTAGCATCTATACAACTGGATTATCAAGGCCACAATGGCATATTAACATGCTATTCCAAACTAAATATTAAAGAAAAGGATAGGCGGTTGAAGCAGTACCACAGGGAATCCTTTGTCAAATAAGCCGAATCCTACCAGTGAAACCACTGGAACCATTCCCAGAGGGCTGAAAAATCTGAACCAAAAACATAACCATCATCTTACTTTTGGCTCACTTCTAAACTGTATTAAATTAACGATATGCAAGCTATCTAAGTAATTCATGCTTTGTCGCTTGCTTAGAGTTGTCCCCATTATCAACAGATTCCATATGATCTGTTTGGTGGACCCTTCCAATGCAAGTAAAATTCTACCATATTCTAGAGGAAAACAAATTAGGTGATCCAAGTGATAATTACTTAAAACTTATGGACCACCCCTGTTCAATTATTTTGCCGGACAGCATACTAGGAAACAAAAGATACATTTGGTGATGGAAAAAAGGATCTCAACCTGGAGAATATACCCCACAACTGGCTGTAACCAAGAATAATCTGAATGCTGGAAGAGACAATTAAAGCCCCTTGTATAGCTCTCATGGTTTGGAGGAATCTCTGCACACATGCAAACAAAGCAGCAGTCCAAACTATCCCCAGAAGAATCGAACTGAAGCAATATAGTGACAGAAAATTAAATGGAACAAAACTCATGACTAAATAACTTGTTGACTTACTTCATGGTCATCGACTATTCGTGTCAGGGATGAGTCATGAATTATGGATATGATGGGAACCACAAATGCATATGAACCACCAACAACAGTCGGAAGACGAGTCCCAAATAGAGTCTGAAGCAAAGTATTTACTCCAGTCACAAATAGCAACGTCTGAACCACCCTGACCTTGTCATCCTGCAGCATTGGACTTGAATATTAAACTTCAACTAGTTGCCTTGCCTAGTTAAACTGGAATATTTAGGTAAAAGATGCAACTAACAGTAAAACATAGATTAACTATGTCTAACTGGATATATGCATAGAAGCTAGTCAGAAGATCTTCAGTAAGCAACCACTGCTTGACGTCAGTAATGCTATCTTGCATACCACAATGCTAGAACATATATTGACTCAAAAATCGACCATCATTAGTGCGTTCATATAATATTTAGTCAACAGCAACAACAACACATTTTCTGTTCCTCGGAAAGTAGGTTATTCTCAGGTGTTTCCCATGTTGATTTATCTTAGATTCTCCTATTCTCCCTCTTAAAAACTAAATAGTTAAACGGAAAAATATTACTATTTGTCACAACATAACTAATAGCAGAAAGTAAAGAACGCTTTAAGAGAATACTGAAAAGAAGGAATGGAGTGAAAAAAGGATGGCATTTTGCTAGAGAAACCCAAGACTTACATCACTTCCGCCCATCAATGGTACCAACAGAGTCGGGATCATCACGGCCGTGCCCAAGGCCAATATGTAATGCTGAAATCCCAAGACAATAGCCTCTCCTGTGATCCAGTTCGTCAGGCACCAATCAGAACACACACGTACTAATACAAAAAAATTACGCCGGAAAAGAGAGAAAAAAAAAATCAAGAAGCTTGCGAGCAATCTAACACACCCCAAGATGGATTGGAGTCAATGCAGTACTCAAATCCCTGTAGCTGATCCATGGGCGGATGCGTGATCTCCTCAGGCTTGATTTCTGCCATATCTACGAACCCCCAAAGCTCCAAAAACCCAAACAGGGGGGGGGGGGGGGGGGGGGGGGGGGGGGGGGGCGGCGGGGCGCTGAGAGAGAACAAAAAAAAAGCCAACCTTTCTCAGTTCTTCTAAAAAGAACCAAGATGGGGTTTTTCCGACGGCTAAGCGGATGGGGAACCAAGCAGCAAGGGGAAAAGGTGGTCTTGGGAGAAAAGCTGCAGAACTACCGCCGAAAGCTGAGAGGAAATGTAGGTGCAAGCAGAGGCACAGAGGATGGGACGAAGGAAAAGAAGAGAAGTGAGCGAGGAGAGTAGAGAAGAGCTTGTCGTCGCTCGCAGAAAAAGGGAAGGAAGACTGGACTGGCGACAGGAAACGCTTGCTTTGCCACCCACCAAAACTCACCTCCCCTGTTCTTTCTTCTTCTCTCCTTTTCATGCTCTCAGACCTTTATATCACTTTACCGAGCGTCTCCTGTGGAAATCGGCCCGTTGGTACTTTTGTGACTGAAATGCCCATCACCTGCAGTAGTTTCCAAACCTACCAGCATAAAAAAATGGCGTTGGGTTGGTGCCATTGTGAAGTTAAACAGCACACCACCTCCTGCAGCATTTATGTGAACTGCTGCACAGGTGCAGTGACTCACTGTTACATAAAAGGGAATGGCGGTCTCCTACTAAAATGATCTTAAGCTTCTCTGGTAAAGCTCCCTGCTTTCTTTCTTTAACAGATGGAACACACAACACTAGGTCTTTGTTTCTTCTTCTTCTTCCCCAGTGAACCAACGAAAGGTTTGCTCGGCACCCTGCACACTCTGCAGGTCCAAGAACAGCTTTTCCACGGCAGAAATTGACAGGGATGAGTCAGATTTAAAGGAATGCGGGTGTCTTTTACCCTTCCCGAGTCAGCTTCCACATGATGATGAGCAAGACTCTTCCAACGTCCACATTTCTCTCCTGCTGGTATTTGACTGCATAGGCAAAAATACCTTGTAGAATTCAGTATTTTTTTCCTGCTCCTGTTCTCCGATTACATATCCACCATTGTTTTAAGGATTTATAACACAGAAGCGTATTAAAACAACACAAGTTTCATGCACGGCATGAAGATTAAGCCAAGCCTTTGCCATGCATGCTGAACGATGGTTCTGCCTATCAAAACCTTTCGGAGAACAACTCAAGCTTTTCTTTTCTATTCGTGCACTACAACTCAAGTTTCATGCACCTCCACCCCCACCCCACCCCCTCTCTTTTTTGATGGAAAACGAGGGAAGCATCATCTTGTTCGACGTATATTACTTCTCGCTAGTGTAATATCTTAATTTAATTTGCAAAATATTTAAATAATATTAATAAATTAATTATCCCATGGATAAAGTTTCACTCCTAATTTAGTTAAAAATAAGTAAAATAAAATATAAATTCCCAGGCAACTGTGAAGAGGAACACTTGGGAAGTCGTCTCCGCCACAAGTGGAAGCACCAGCGTCCATTGTCACCGTCTCGACCATGCAGATGGACACTTGTCTGCTCGCCTGCACCTCCGCCACGGATGGAACCATGGTTTCCATTCCCCACTCGGGATTACGCGCACGTCGTTTGCTTTCCGTCTCCCAAAGAGCCCGCCAAATCAGCCCTAAACAGAGCAGCTTGAATCCCAGACACAAAGAAAAGCGTTACAACTAGCAGATGATGTGTTAAACCTCTTAACTTGACAGGTTTCCTATTGTCCTTTCTTGACGCATACACCGCTGTAGATGATTACATATACCTACCTTCACCTCGGAGGAGGCACAGGTCCGCAGCCTCTGCCTCATCGATCTTCGTTTCCCCCTCGACCCTTCTGTGAGTATTCTCCTGACTCTCTCGTTCATGTGCCATCAACCAAGTGTTTATTAGAGTGTCTTCTTGAAGCTCAGAGACGTTCGATCGATGGAGGGTCGATTCTTGGCTTGTTACGAGGAGTGGCTCGGAATCCAGGAAGCCGACCTGGACGAGCTCCTCCAAGCCATCTCGACCCAGCACGGCAACAGGGAACGGAGCGAGGCCGAACTCGGGGAGCTGGTGGAGAGGTGCATGAGGCACTACGAGGAGTACCACGACCGGCGGCGTGGCCTGGTGCGGAACGACGGCCCCACCTTCTTATGTCCGCCCTGGTGCAACTCCTTCGAGAACTCCATGCTCTGGGCCGGCGGCTGCCGTCCCTCCATGTTCATTCGCCTCATCTACTCCCTCAGCTCCTCCGGCCTCGAGGCCCACCTCGATACCCCCGCCGGCCGCGCCGTCAGCTCCCACGGCGAAGGGCTGGTGGGGCTGTCCTCGTCGCAGCTGGCCCGCGTCAACGAGATCCACCGATCGACGCTTCAGGAGGAGGACAAGATCACGTCCCAGATGGCCACTCTGCAGGAGAACGTGGCCGACGGGCCGCTGCTCCCCATAGTCAAGAAGCGGCAGATGTGGCAGTGGAGCGGCACCTCCCGCGTCGAGAATGGCGGCGGGGACGCGGAGGTGGAGGCGGCGATGGAGGAGTACACGGAGTCAATGGAGCGGCTGGTGCAGGAAGCGGACCGACTGAGGGTGGAGACGGCGAGGACGCTGGTGTTGGAGATCCTGACGTCACAGCAGGCGGTGGAGCTGCTGGTGGCGGCGAAGCAGCTCCAACTCTCGGTCCACGAGTGCGGCCACCAGCGCGACCAGAGGAATGGCCGCGGCAGATGATATGTTAGTAATTAAAAGAAAGCGTGTCTACGATATCATAACGACTGTATAAACACCGTACAAAGATATAAATATAAATATCAATATATATATATATATGTATGTATGTATGTATGTATGTATGTATATGTATATGTATATGTATATATGGAGGTGGACTCTCATGTTGACTTGATGCACCAAGCCCATAGGTCTTCGGATTCGAGTAGGGCATCAAGAATCGTGCCTGCTTCACCTTATGATGCGGTGCTGATGTGTCACTGCTGCGACGTGATTCGGCCTAATGGATTAAAGCGGCCCCAAGTCTAATCCAATATCGTATTCTGTTCGATCAATCCTAACCTCGATGACGACGCACGCCTCATGTAATGAATGGTACATGTAATATCGTGGGTGTTTCGCAGATAGCCCACCCTTCTCTCTGTTCCAAACCTTTCTCCCACATCTCTGTCAAGGACCGATGTCGCCGGTAAGCTTGGAAGACTTGTATCAATCTATTGTTACTTGCAGATAAGAGATGAGAATAGAATCGACTGACATCAGAAATGTATTGGATACATCACGTTATGACAGTGGAAGAGATTACTGTTTGAGCCACTCGTTTTTCTTCTTTTTATTCTACTCCAGACAACAGCAACAATCTTCAAATATCAGCAATTAATGAATGGGAAATACCAACAGGTGTGTTTATTACAGAAGGGAGGAGGGAATAGATTGATTGGCTGGCCTCAGTGTGGAGAAAGGGGAAAGCCAATTCCATGGCGGGTGGTGGGGAACGTAACAAACAGCATGCTGCAGATAACTCCGATCGCCACCGGCAGGCACGTGAGGACCTGCTTCGTCTCCTCCGACGGTATGGGATAGAAGCAGGACGCGACGTTCTGGTCAAACAGCGCAACCGCTGCAAAAACCAGAAAGGACATGAAGGCATGGACGAAGTCGATGAACTTGATCCTGTAGCCAATTGCGATTGTGGGAGGGAGTGGCGCGGTCCCGTCGATGACCCACAGTCCCTTGAAGGTCGCCAGTCCGTACCGCACCGTGCCGTTCCCGTCCCGAAAGCTGTCCGTGAAGCTGAGGACGAAACATGAGAGGGCGCAGAGGGCCGCGAGACACGCGGTCATCAGCCGGTTCGCCGCCATGCAATGACCTCCGTCGGTGAAGATGGGGGAGAGGAGTTGGAAGGCCAGCACGGTGCCGGTGGGGAGCAGTTTGGCGAGGTGGGCGGTGCTCCTGAAGGTCTGGCTGATGGCTCTCTGGACGGAGGTCACTTGATCGTCACCCGACGAATCTGGAGCCAAGAGAGGCTGCTTCTGCTGCTGCTGTTGCTGCTGAGCTTCTACGTCAGTAATATTTGTTGCCATTGTCAATGAAGGGATTCCTCTGCAATTCTTCAGCGACTATGGAGGTGATTTATGGGGGGATTGCAGTGGGGAGGACATGGAAGATACGTCTGAGGAGAAGGAAAGGGGGTGGAGGAGGAAGGGAAGGCGTTGAGAGTTGGCTTGCAAGGAAGAGCAAGCAGGAGTTGGGAGGGAAGGTAACGGTTTACAAGAATGGCGGCGGGGTTTACGTTAGAAAGAGCTTTAAGTAGCTGATGTGTGATTGGTTGAGGCGTGTATGGATCTGCTTGTTAGTAACATTATCGGCACGCCAAAACCTTCTAAGTCGAAAGGGATTTACTTCATCTCCATTGCATGCCAATATGCCGCGTTCCAACAATTGCACCAGCGTTTTTATACGTGTGTTCTTTGGCGTCTATATGTGATGTTGCGTTCACCATAGCTTCATGTGCTGTTCATCGTTCATTATTTCGCGCAAGTTTCTTCCTATGTTTTCTTATGCTATTAATTATAATGATCAATGGTTATGTGTGTGTGTGTGTGTGTGTGTGGGTGGAGGGGAATAAACCTAACGATTGAATTAATGCACCAAAGTTGAATTAATACACCAATCATTTAACTTTAAAAAGTTGAGATATTGCATCCTAACGTTTCTTTACCATCACACTTGTTCGAGTAGAGGTTCGTAATTCTTCATCATGATCGTAGAGATATACTGTAGAGAGAGACATGTGGTTCAGAGAAGAGATCCTCCTTTGGTCCATAATATAGAGGAAAAGATTTACACAAAGATATAGGGAACGTAGTTGTGGGAAAAAGAAACAAGTGAACCATCAGCATTATCTTCCACGTTACTCTAACGTGACCTTGGAGCTAAAAACTAGCTCACTTCTCCTCTTTGTATCTCTTCTTGGTATCTCTTGCCTCCTCATCTACCCATCTCACTCAGTGTGGTGAAACGTCTCCTACGGACCTGCTTGCCCCGTCTTCACTCAACCAACTACACCACCTTTCCTTTTTTCTTCTTCCTTTTTAGTTCTCTTTTCCCGTTTTTTTGCGTGCTGTTGTTCCCTTAATCCTTCTTTACAGCTGAACAATGAAGAGGAGAGCATGAACATGTTCCCCCTCCTTTTAAAGTCACTTAGGTTTAAGATCGTTTGGTTACAAAGTCCTCGAGAGACGTAGATAAACACAAGCAAAGATTAAGGGTCAAGGAATTTGCCACAATTTGTTGAGTAGAGTTTCTCTCTTCCTTACCTTCACACTTCCCATAACCTCGTTTTGTCTTGTCCTTTCCTTTTGTGTTCCTCTCTCCTCCTTTGGGAACGATGACCAAAAGCGAAGGAGAACTCTATTCCTTCCCTACTCTCAAGGACAGCTGAGGACGGCAAAGTGGAGTCACGTTGCTTTGTGAGAAACAAGCTTCTTTCTTCTTTCCCTTTTCCTTCCGCCCCTTGCCTTGTCTAGTTATTATTCTCTTTGCCGGGTCCGGAGAAGCGGGAAGGAGAGATAAGGGAATGCTTTCCCAAACAGAGTATTGAGCTTTGTGGGTAGGGGGGGGAATGAGATCAGGTTAGGGTTCCCAACATGGCTTGGTGCAGTAGCTGTGGAAACGATCGCATGTTCGACAGAAATCTAGCCTCCTCGGTAGCACTGGTTGGAGTTGGAAAGAGATTGAAAGCAAATTCCATCAAGGCATGTCCTTCTTGTGGTCATCGCATCGAGCTTGTCGAATCCGAAAAGGTGTTCCTTCTCCTTCGTTTCTTCTGTACTTCGAGATAGTACTTGATTTACCTTGCATCAAAGAAACAATATATTACTCTCAATCAACACAAGAAAAAAACATGGAAGGCTCATGCGTGTGAACGTGGATGAATTCAGCCTCCTTCTGCCATTCAAGATTTGCCGGGGTTGCCCGCCGGAGTGAAGTTTGATCCAACGGACCAAGAGCTTCTCGAGCATTTGGAGGGGAAAGCGATGCCCGAGTCGGAAAAGTTTCACCCTCTCATCGATGAGTTCATTCCTACCATAGAAGGAGAGAGTGGGATTTGCTACACCCATCCTGAGAAGCTTCCTGGTAATTAATAGCTGATTGAATGAGCAACATGCGTTTTATTTCACATCAATATAGTCATCGTATTTTCTCTTCGTCTAGACATACATGCTTGGTTTCTCTTCTGTACATATTGGTACCTGCACAGTGACATCTGCAATTGCCTAAAGGCATCCATGCATAATCCATAACTTTTCATAATTATATCCATTTTAAGTAAGATTTGGAAAAGGTTTAATCGTTTCTTCATGTGCCGTAGAAGGATTTCACTGACGAAGTTAATTACAGGAGGCTGAGATATTGTTGTTGGGGATGGAGGAGCAAGAAAAAAACATAATATTATTATAGTATTAAAAACAGGAAGATATTGTTGTTGGGGATGGAGGAGCAAGAAAAAAACATAATATTATTATAGTATTAAAAACAGGAAGATTGACAAGAACACTTACAAGATATTCTCAAGTACACACACTCTCTATGTGTTTTGTTTCATGGACTATGATCTTATTTATAGGACCTAGTGATAACCACCCTATAACTACTAGATCATAATTGAGGTAGTTATTGAAACCACCCTATAACTATTAGATCATGATTGAGATAGTTATTAAAATTACCCTGTAATTACTAGAACATGATAACTACCTAGATAACTATGAATCAAATCTCAATAGATACTCCTTTTTATTTTCTTATAAAATGATTATCTATTTTCACAAAAGTTTCGATCCTAAAGTTTCTCTCTAATCTCCTAAAATGATTATATCTAATTTTTAGAAACCATGGTCTCCGAAAAATCTACCCAAATAA
Organism: Musa acuminata AAA Group; assembly: GCF_036884655.1. Taxonomy (NCBI): domain Eukaryota; kingdom Viridiplantae; phylum Streptophyta; class Magnoliopsida; order Zingiberales; family Musaceae; genus Musa; species Musa acuminata. The sequence goes on from NC_088352.1 coordinate 2,372,185, forward strand.
AATGTAAAAGGTTATTTCGTGGGATCAATCGAATGACAGTTCTCATGTTCCTCAAAAAGTATCATTGGATTTCTATCATAGTGCATGCACTGCGTAATGATTTATATGCTCAAGTCACTGCCTTCTCGAGATCATGTACAACATACTTCCTGTGCTTCCTTCGGGTGGATCGATTACGTATAATTGGATTCATACATATGTATGCATTTGTGAGCTTAAAAATCTGGTATTGTGTGTAGGGGTGAGGAGGGATGGATTAGTCAGACACTTCTTCCATCGCCCCTCCAAGGCATACACGACGGGGACAAGGAAGAGGAGAAAGGTGCACACCGACGAGCATGGCGGTGAGACACGGTGGCACAAGACCGGCAAGACACGGCCAGTGTTCGTGGGCGGAAGTCTGAAGGGCTACAAGAAGATCCTCGTCCTCTACACCAACTATGGAAACCAAAGAAAGCCGGAGAAGACGAATTGGGTGATGCACCAGTACCATCTCGGCTCCGACGAGGAGGAGAAGGAAGGGGAACTTGTTGTGTCAAAGGTTTTCTACCAGACGCAGCCACGGCAGTGTGGTTTGGGAGCGAAGGATGCGGTCCAAACAAGGCTTAACGGATACGGAGGGGGCGGCAACGCCATCCTCAAAGATGGAAGCATCAGTAACTACTGTAGCTCGTCGCTGATATCCTATGACCAGACCAGGAACAGCCAAGCTAAGTTTGCCATGCAGACTACTGGAGCTTCTTTTCTTCCATGACAAGGGATATATATACAAATATAGAAGAAGAAATGATATGACAAGGTTGTTTAATTTTGTACACAGGTGAATGCATTCATTCACTCCAACACGAACCTTTTGATGGAATGCATGAGAGGTTGGATTTCCTTTTGCTTTTACATGTATCAAGTAAGTTTGTCCAGCTTTTTCCTGCAATGGTTGTAAAGATGAGCCAACTTACTGCAGCAGCGTGTTTGTAAGGAGAGTAATATTATTGTCTGCCCTTCTTTTGTTCATTGTGTGTTGTCATAAAGTTGAGAATCACAACTAATGTCGATGATTAATTGGCGAGTTCAAGCTTTCAGCAGATGTTCTGACACTCTGATGAAACTACCTGTCATCCAAATTACCATGATTAAGTCTTATCCTAACTAATCACAATATGACAAAAGCAACTGTGGGTCACAGACAAGTAAATGAAATAGTAGGCCCTCTCTCAAGTGCAAAATTCATGCAGCCGATCGATGCATATGAATTGTAGATTTTGTTGTTTTTTAATTTATAAAGGCAGGAATTTGAGAACTTATCCTAATTTCTGTTCACATATTTACATTTTTTTAAGAAACAGAGAAATATATTAAAGATTTTCATGAGCAAAATGAACAACTATTATTATTCTCTGATAATTCAAAGGACATCACTCTGCCTTCAAAGGCATCTTTACCATGCCGGAGAAGCCAGTTTGTCTCGTTCTAAACTGATGGACTTGTTGCTAGTTTTTGAATGCCACGATGCTCTGCTGAGCAGATCATACTTTATTGTGGTGCACAGGATTCCTTTGTTCTTCCCACACCACGGTGCCCAAAATTGTCTGGTTCTTAGATGCGGACATGATCTGCTCATCCTCTGCCACATGAATTTGTCTAGCGTGAACAACGATCTAAATTCCGATTAAGATACGCCATCTCGGTGAAGTGTTGTCCTACACTACAAGATGCCTCCGTTTGTACACAAGCTGGAGTACAAGCAAGCACATCCAATCTGTGCATTCCCACCTCTTCAGCCTTCCTTTCCCTGGAAGCAGGCTGTTCTTCCTTTAAATCACTCTCTGCATCTCATCTCCAGAATGAAGAACTAATGACCGCACTGCATTGGTAGCAGAAGCCTAAGATGTGAGGGGAAGAGAGAGAGAGAGAGAGAGAGAGAGAGAGAGAGAGAGAGAGAGATGCTGCTGGATAGAGAATCCATAGATTTGGTGTTGGTCCCAGCTGGGCTGGCCATGATGTTTGGGTACCATCTCTTCCTTCTTTACAGGATCCTCAGGTTTCCCCACACCACCGTGATTGGCTACGAGAACCATAACAAGCGAGCCTGGGTCGAGCGGATGTTGCAGGTTAGTGTTGATTACCTCTTCCTGTTTATCCAAAATCTGCTGTTGAGTCCTTCACATATCAAATCTCATCTTGTCGATCTCTCACGAAGACGTATGTCATGAAATAGCTGACTACTTAGTAACTTGTACAGACAACTCCAGAGGAATCTGGAATAGCTCTGCAGGTGATCGCAAGCAGTATAGCAGCATCCAGCAACCTGGCTTCCCTCTCCATTGCTCTGAGCTCCCTCATCGGCACCTGGATAGGGAGCAGCTCCAAGGTGCTGATGACCGAAGTCGTCTACGGGGACACAAGCCCAACCACCTCCTCCGTCAAGTACGTCTCCCTGCTCATCTGCTTCTTGGCCGCCTTCACCTGCTTCATCCAGTCGGCGCGATACTTGGTCCACGCCAGCTTCATGATGAGCACGCTGGATTCCGACATACCCGTGAGCTACGTCCAGACAGCAGTGATCAGGGGCAGCAACTTCTGGTCGATGGGTCTGAGAGCAATGTACTTCGCCACAACCTTGCTGCTTTGGATCTTTGGACCCATTCCAATGTTTGCTTGCTCGGTGTTCATGGTGACGATGCTGCACTTCCTTGATTCTAACTCCACTCCGCTGCACCAGTTCAGATACTACACAAACAAGGGGGTGGAGAAAAAGATGATGAACCGAAGACCTACGAGCACCGCAAGCAGCATTCACGACAACCCCATGTATACTCCGGTCACATGTATAAGCTGAGAAGAACTGAGATGACTCGATTGATGAGAAATGATTTTTCTTACAGGAAACTTAGAATGTAATAACCAAAGTTGTAGTGGATCATGATGATGGAATTCTTTCTCTTTTTCTTCACCGGTGCAAACTGGAAAGCTTTCAAATCTTCATTAGAACTACACTGATCATTGCCTTTTCACCATCGGAGAAGAAGAAATGATTAGCACTGAAGAATCAATGAACAGCAAGTGGATGATTCAACCATATGTAAGTCGACAAGTGTCAGTCTTTTTGACCTACAATTAGCCTCTAATTTCCCTCTTTGGTGTCACTGTTTTATATGTAATCCAACAGTAAATTATTGGAGATAGAATCTAAAGTGTGGCATGACTCAATTGTTTATCATCTCGATGACTCCCTCATGGCACTGAATTCGGTTCTTTTAGGGCCTCCAAAGAAAAGAGTGGTAAAGTAGATTAAGATGATCATTTTAATAATGAGCAAACACTGTAAACATCACAATCCAAACCTCATCCAAAGTTATCCCTTAATTATTCGAATCCTTCACTATACTTAATAGTACGGCACGATTTAATGTGATGATGAATCAATTAACTTGTTGAGTCTAAACTACTGATCCAAAAAACTATATTATTATAGATTGTGACAATCATATATACTTATTATCATTGGGCAATCGATGAATTCAGTCCTTTTCTCTGTCCCAATGTCTGTTTTGCTCATGCATCCTCCGCTGTGTGCTGAAAGGAAAATGATGAGCCTGACCTCCCATGTCGATTGCCGACATATGTAGTAGCATGGAACATTATGATCAATGTACATTGGAGTAATCTTACCATGATGTCTAGATTCGCAGACTTGCCCCATAACGAGACAGAGAGTTCAACTTTTCAGTGGAAGAAGATCTCTCTTCAGTGCACCAAGGAAGGTGGATCCACCTGCCTCCACCAGGGAGGAGGGGACACAAAGCACAAATCCAACAAAGCAGACAGGGGGAAAAGAGTTCACCGCCGGGGTTGGGGTCCCGTTTTCGGAGCCCTGTTGGGGTCGGTCGTGGGGGCAATCAACTTGCTATCATCATGACAAGAGCCTGTGCGCCACCTCATGCCCACCAAAGCTGGCCCAGCTCCCTCTTCCTCCTCCCCCGGTCGCCAGTACTCCAAATCAATGTTCCCATCACCTTTTGCTTCCTTGCTTTATCAACTCGTCACATCTCTGTCTTTTTTTCCCTCTCTCTGTGATGTTATGACCCAAGAGGAAGAAAAAAACAAAAGGAAAGAAGAGCTCCAGGCGAGACTACTCTAAGCCTCCGATGATAAAAGCCAATGACAGGGAAGGTAAAATGGGGCCTGTGGTGTCTAGCTGGTAACAGGTGAGGCATCTGCGTATAAAGTATGAGAGAGTCAGCCATAAAAGAACCTCCAGGCTCTGGAAGTGGGAAAGAAAAGAAACGGTCTTTGGAGTGGGGGAGATCAGTGTGTGATGTTCCGGTTTATCCGGGGGTTCTTTGGGGGTTGTTCCTATAAAGGGAACACAGAATTAGGCTGTTTTGGACCAGCGAGAGTCATGGCTTCTTCTTCCTCCTCCTATGCTCTCACGCTCACAGGCTTACAGAGAGAGTTAAAGCGAAGTACGTGATTTAGACCCCACCATGTGAGCCTCTGTGTGCGAGTGTCCGTTCCCCACAGTTGCGAACGCAAGCAGCATTAATTAAGTAGGAGCTAGATTTCGTTATGCCACTGTCTCGGTTTTATGACACTGCCATTCCTTTCAATCATGGAGAAGAAGGGAGGGCTCACTTGTTTGTGGAGTGGTAATGGCTTATAACCGCTGCTCTATGAATAGCATTTAGATGAAACAAAACAAAATAATACATAAGAACATGTAGGGAGCTAAAAGTATAGGGATGAAATACGTCATACCTAATACATCATTCATTTCCCGAGGCATGCAAATTTAAGCTCGGAATTCCGAGTGTGGGTATGTGTAATATTCGTCGCAAAGACTCGACTAGATCCTCCAAATCTTTCAAGGGATTCGGCCTGCACGTGGTTGGTAGGATAAGCTTCATGACACGATTGAATGATGAGCAATATTCCGAGGCACAGCGACGATGAACAACACAGATGCTCAAAGGTCCTCGTGGTCAGCGCTGTAACGAGAACAGTCGCGGTTGGTAAGTTTCTCAGGAGGAGGAATCAGTGCGGATTTTGTGACATTCATGCCTGCGAACCTCTAAAGATTTTGTTTTGTTTCCTTGTTGTTTCCTCTTAAAGGGGTTGCGCATGGCGGTTGAGGAAGTGAAAACTCCAAACTTGCCGGCTAAGATACTCTATGCATCGTCCACGTGCTGAGCTCGTTCCTCTATCTCCCCCTCTCCCACAACCACCAACAGCAACAAGGGAGTGGGAGTTTGTGATCCGTGATTTCACGTCGAAACAATGCTAGAGTACTGCTCCATAGCTCGGCCGTGACCTACAAGAAGGCTGGCAGGAGGAAGGCAAGCATCGAGCGATAGTAGATAGTAGGCACAGCGACCGGGGGAAAAGCAAATGAGCTCTTACGTCTTGTCATCTGATGTAGCACGGAGAGAGAGAGAGGACACCCACAGATAAAACGGCTTGGATAAGCGAAAGGGTCTCTCTCGCGGCAGCAGCCGAAGTCAAGCGGCCCCCGGTAACTCTGCTGCCATCCATCCCCATCTCTGCTCCCTTCTGCGCCCGCTGCGGCCGTTGCAGAAGAAGCTAATGCACCAGCACTATCAACACAGTTCCACCGAGAAAAGCGAGGCGAAAGTGAAGTGATAACCCGAGACACTGCGTCCTCCCGCACCTCTCCCTCTCTCCTTTCCATTTGATTCAAGCATTGACACGGAGCCAGCTGCTGTTCTGGAGCAGCAGCCGCAGCGACGACGACCGCATCAAAACGACGCTGCGACAGCAACCGAGAGAGATTAAAAATGAGAAGTATGTAGTGAGGGAGACACAGAGAAATAGAGAAAGAGAAGGTGAAGAGGGAAGGAGTTATGAAGGTCGGAGCTACAGAGGGTACGGATCGCTTTTGACCCGCTTTCCATTGGCAAAGCTTATGCATGGTTAGGGCGTCCAAGAAAGAGAAAGGGAGGAGGAGGAGAAGAAAAGCCAAAGCTTTTTGGTATTTAGCTCTTATATTTATCTACCTCGCCCTGATGCTCTCTCTGATCTTTTGCTCTGCTCTCGACTCGGCTGCTTCCGCTCGTCTCCCGCCTCCCACGCTTGTCTTCTTTAGGCACCTTTAGCGCCCCCTCTCATGCGTCGCTTCACCATGCCTGTGCTCTCATTCCCTCCATAATCCTTGGCTTAACCCACATCCCATACTTGTCCCTTCTTCCCCTGAATTTGGCTCCTCTCTTGCTTGGTTTCGCCTTCGGTACCTGGGCTTTTCGCTTCTTTGGGTTCGGATAAAATGGGGATCGATTTGAACACCATAGACGAGGAGGAAGAAGAGCCGGAGCAGCCGGCCTACCACGCCGCTTCGCCGCCCGCGGCGACACCGGTGGATCGCGCGCTTCAGGTGACGCCGGTGTGCCTGGAGCTGTGGCACGCGTGCGCGGGGCCCCGGATATGGCTGCCCAAGAAGGGAAGCTTGGTGGTGTACTTCCCGCAGGGACATATCGAGCACTTTGGGGAGGACGGTCGTCGGAGAGGCGGAGTCTGCCGCCGCGATGTGCCGCCTCATGTGTTTTGCCTTGTGGTCGACGTCAAGCTTCATGTTCGTTTGTCATCTCACCCTGGTTTCGATCTTTCATTTAGGTTTTCAAAAGGTGGTCTTTCCGTCTCTAAACCTTGGTTCTTTCGAGTCGTCAATGGACGCAGGCTGATGCGGCTACGGACGAGGTCTATGCCCAGCTCTCTCTTCTTGCTGAAAGCGAGGTAAAGGCTTCTGCTTATTCTCGATTTGCCATTTGATAGAGTTGTAAGGCCTGCCTTATCTCTTCTAAAGGTATGAGCTTGACTATATGTGGTTGATCCTGCATCAAGAAAAAGTATTTTAGGCAACATAAACCTTCATGGGCAATTTCAAAGCCTGACCAAACGTAAAGAATGTGTAACATGGAACAAGTTTTATCTGAGCTGTGCTTTGGTGGTGTTACGATTCTTTTCTTGTGTCTAACTGTTGTTTCTTGGCTCAGGAATTTGAACTAAGAATGAAGAAGGGTGAGGCTGAAGGAAACGAGGAAGATGAGGATGTCGAATGTATAAGCCGATCCTCTATTCCACACATGTTCTGCAAAACCCTCACTGCCTCTGACACGAGCACCCATGGAGGGTTTTCTGTGCCCCGCCGTGCCGCCGAGGACTGTTTCCCTCCCCTGGTGACTAGACACTCTTCAACTTGTGGCTATTCTGATTGGAGCTCATGATGGCATATATCTAGAGTTCCTAATTTGAAACAGATACTTCACGATTGGTGCAATTTAAAATGGGTTGGTTGGTTGGTTGCAACCTTTGGCATGAACATTGTTTTAAACGTGTTTGTTTCTGTCTCCTTTTGATTTAGGATTATAAGCTGCAGAGGCCTTCCCAAGAGCTTATTGCAAAAGATTTACATGGCACAGAATGGACGTTTAGACATATCTACAGAGGTATATCTAACAGATCTAAACCTTTGTTGTTAGTTTTCCGATGTTTGAACCAAGACTGCCTGGCACATAAAACCTTTTCTCTTTATACTCCAATTTTCAGGTTAGTTTGACTTCACTTTTGTGCTCAAAGACTTGTGGCATCGTTTGTGCTAATATTATTTTACTGTATTTTAAAGACATGTTGGCTATTAATTTTTTATCTGTGGTTGATGAATATTTCGGCATTTTAAAGCATTTAGCTGAAGATATCGGTCTCACTATTCAACCAGGTTGCTTGTTTCCATGTTTTGGCGCTATTCTACCGTACACTACTTGTTGAAGAAGCTTATTTGACAATTTTGTGTGCAGAAATTCTCTCTAATGATTTATATGCTGAATAATGCCAGTAACATTTTGCAATACAACTTAATTCATTCGATTTCTGGAGTAATCTTTTAGATGTCTTAGCTGTAAAATATATTATGAACGGATATTCAGAATTTCTTTAAAAGATCTAAGTTACGTGCTGCTGATGGATGTTTAGTTTATATGTTTTTTAGGTCAACCACGTAGGCATCTTCTTACAACTGGATGGAGTGCATTTGTGAATAGGAAAAAGCTAATCTCAGGAGATGCAGTGCTCTTTCTTCGGTAGGCATTGGCATTATCAAATCGTCGTTTTAACTACATGAAGATCCTTTGCATGAATAGGATTTTTCATTCTGTGATTAGGGGTAATGACGGGGAGCTTAGATTGGGTGTTAGAAGAGCAGCTCAATTTAAAAGCGGGAGTCCAGTTTCAGCACATCCAAGTGGGAACATGAATCTAGCTGCACTGACCATCATTGCTAATTCTGTGTCCGCAAGAAAAGTCTTCCACATCTATTATAACCCAAGGTATGCTTCTTGTAGCTGAGTGATGTTTTATGCAAACTTTTGCATATGTAAAAGCCTGTGTTGTATCTACACGAATTGTGAATACCATCAATCATATCTAGAAACTGTGACTGCTGAAAGTGGTAAGCATATTGTTTTTCTTCTTAATGCCGTCAAATGTGGGACGAGGTATAATTTTAAAACAAGATTGCTTTTATGCTCTTGTTTTAAGAAGTGTCTGAACTCCAAAAGATACATATACCGATTCCTTTACAAGCTACTCATGCCAATGATTCTTTATCAGTTGATTTTTGATCTAAGACAGATATACAGACTTCGTTTTTGCATATAGAATTAGTTGTTAGATTAATTGTTACATGGTTGATTGTCCAAGCATGTCTGAATCCTAGTCTCAGAGCAATCTTTGCAGTTCCTTCTTTAAATATATTTTTTTCTATAATTTATCTCAAATTATGGTCTGTATTAGTTATATCATGGCCTAATTTGTTGTCACTAAAATGACAAACCATTACCATTTATGAACTTGTTCGATCTTAGATAGATGAACTTCATGTGGAACTTCGAGATGTTTGGGCACCCATACTGGAAGTTCATGACAAACCCATACTTGGACACCCATCACAAGAAAACCCATACTGCAAGTAGTACACCTGCTAGTGCATCTTTGAAGTTCTTATAATGTCTAAATGCCAAGTTCATATCCTCCAGGGCAACCTCATCGAAGTTCATAGTTCCATACTGGAAATTTTTAAAAAGCTTCAATCATCTCATTTCCGTGGGAATGAGGTTCAGAATGATTTATGAGAGTGATGATGCCACAGAGAGAAGGTCTGATACATAAACTTCTGCAATTATTTTTGATATCCAAATTGAGACGTGTTGAATTAACATTCATTTGCTTTTTCCTCTGTAGGTCCACAGGACTGATAACTGGGATCAGTGACATAGACCCTATAAGATGGCCTCACTCCAAGTGGAGGTGTCTGTTGGTATACTAATATATTCGATCCAGTTTTGTTCGTATATTAAACAAAAAATTACTTTGCCAAATTAAATTGTATGCCTTAGTATTCAAGATATATAGAGCACAAGAATGTTTGTTCAAGGGTCATACTTTGCACCCATCTTGGACTACCGATATGATAACTATTATGAAAGGCAGTGGTATAGGCTTTGTTAAATGAGCAATTCTGACATGAATCTGCTTAAGCAACTAAATTTCTTTGGACCAATTAGGTGAGAATTTTATGATGGATGTAACTATCATTTCGATTAGAAGCCTTTTCATAATAAATTTTCTATTGCTGCTGAAATGAGGTGCTCGGCTTGATGGCAGGAGTGTTTGATTTCATTGGAATTAGATTCTATCCATGATGAATGCTAAATAAGTTAATTACCATGGTGTTACATTATTATGTTTGACCCCCATCAAGCTCGACTTCTAGTTAGTTCAAACTATATCATCTTAGGTTTGTTTCTTTTGTTTCTTATTATTTCTTTTTCCGATGTCCAAGGTAAAGTGCAATATGGACTGATCATTTGATCCACTCAATAGATTGATAAGACTTATAAATGGAGTCTTTTGATATAACCGTTAAAGATTAGTGTAGTTCTCTAATATTCCTTGCCGTATTGATGCTCCACTGAAGTTCAAGTGTGGCTTATATTGAGTGGTAGGCTTAACACTTCCAATAGATTGATAAGATGAAGCCTCGATTACTAGGAGAAACACATCATTTGTCTGGGGGATAATGAATCTGCTAACCACTTGTCTCTTAAATGCTCCCATGTCAAATCTCTCTGCTGCATATTCAATAATACATCACTTCTTCCTGAAGTCCCAGATCACATTTTGATTCTTCTCTAGCTGGAGAAAAGACAGTAAACTTAAATTTGAACAAGGTTGGGTTTCTCTTGTTCTGGTCTTCTTTTAGAAATTATGGACAGAAGTGGACTCAAGAAATTTTGAAGCCAAAAGCAATACAAAAGGTGACTGGTTGATTCACAACCTTAGTTTGTTCAAGCTTTGGAGTCAAAGCATTATTAAGAGCAATCCATCTTTCCTTTTGGTTTGGAGAGATGTTGAGCATCTGGATACATTGAAATTCTGGTTGTTTTTCATTTTCTTCTTCTTCTCTGTCACTTTGGTATTTGTTCCTACTTGATGACATTCATGCTGTGTTACTTGATTCTTTTGTATCCTATTTGGTAGATCTATGGGATAATGTACAACACTTTTCTCAAAAAAAAAAAATCTCTCTTGATACATTATAGTCTGTACTGTAGGCATTTTCGGATACATAAACTGCTTTTTTTCGTTTGATTGGCATCAATAATGCTGATTTAAGATGTATTTGCTCTTTAATGCAGGTAAATTGGGACAATGATGTAGATGCTAATCAACAAAAGAGGATATCTCCATGGGAAATTGAACCAATTGGTCCTGTTATAGGCTCTGGCAGCTCGACAACAGCAGGTCTCAAGAGGGCCAAAATCACTCTTCCCTCTGTCAGTATGGATTTTCCAATTCCAAGTAGGGTCTTTGATGTGTTGCAGAATACTAAAGGCTATTCATATGTTTCTTGCATTATTTCTGAATCTTGTATGCAATTGTTTGCAGATGGAAATGGGTGTCCAGACATGAGGGAATCTGCAAGCTTCCACGAGGTCTTGCAAGGTCAAGAAGTTACTAGACTCACACCTCCAATTTGTGTCGGTGTGGCAGCCTCTCATTTTTCTGAGAACTCAGGGATTAAGGGGAAATCTGCTGATGCAAATAACAGCATCATAGGTGAATTTATTCCAGGAAGTAGGGTCAGAATCCCACATGGAAAATCTGACTTTTCCTTCAATTGCACAGGCTTTAGTGAATCTGTCGGATTCCAGAAGGTCTTGCAAGGTCAAGAAGTTTTCTCAAAAGTTCCACCATTCCTTGGAGCTGGATCTGATGCTCATAGAAGATATGGTGTGTATGGTCTGTTTGATGGTCTTCACGCGTATCATACTCAAAGCAGATTGCCTGCAGCATCTCTTGGATATGTTACTCTTGTTCAACAGTCTTTGCCACCAATCCAAGCATTTCCACCGTCATCAGTGCTAATGTTTCAAGAAGCAAGTTCCAAAAATTTGTTGTTTCAGCCTATGCATAGCATGAATTGTCAAGATAGGGATGATAATGAGTGCTACTCCGCCAAGTTAGATGGATCCAAAACCAAAACCTTGCATAGAGAAGAGGCAAACTCTCCATTTTGGCCTGCTACGGGTCGTCATTTCACCAATCAGCAACACAAAATGGTAAAAGTCTATGCTCCTGTCTTGGCTGGCAAGTCGGACTTGGAAAACGATAAGAGTGCCAGCCGAAAGGGTTTCAGGCTTTTTGGTTTTTCCTTGACTGAAAAGATTCCTGTAACGAATTTAGTTGATCCACCTCCGCCAGTCTCTCAAACTAAAACTGACGTCAAGGCCGATATTGCTTTCTCGACTTCAATGCCTCAAATGTGCCCTTTATGCTGATTGTGCAGCTCCACTTGAGGACTTCATCACTTGACAAAAGCCGTGGTCTGCATGCATCTAAGTGATAAGTGATGTAGGAAGGTATCCTGGGAGTTTGATGGGAATTAGGATCTAAAATTTGAGATGTGCAGCTTAATGACCTGGAAAAGAATGCTTTGTTTCCTATGATATTGAGGTCGACAAGGTGCAGTTTGGTAATGATCTTTGGCATTTGTTTGGTACAAGTAGCACCACCTCTGCTGCATGATCTTTTGCTATGGAACATTTTGAAATGTGGCTCCGAACTCTTGGTAAACAATCATGAAGCTGAAAAAATCATGGTTTGGCAACTGATGGCTAATCAAAGGTGTTGTAATATGCGTTGCGTCTTTACCAGCTAATTATGAATTAAACTCTAGAAGACGTGGGCTATGCTAGACTATGATCTCAAGTGTTGATCTCTCTTTCTGATGCACTTTCCAATCAGCTACCTTTTTAACTTTTTCGATGTCATGTACTATATTCTGCTTCTTATCAAACTACCAAGTAATGTGCTTTAATATTGTTGGCATGCCTTGTAGGCTTTCAATTCCTCGGTTACTTGCTTAGAAAGCCTCATTCTTGCTTCTGATCATGTCATGGCATGCTTTGGATGCATGGAGAAGGTTGATCGAATCATATATTGCTACCAGATAAAAGTCTTATTGTGTTTGTTTGTGACTTCTATCACAAAGTGAATTAGCCAAGTCCAGGATTCTTGGATCTTGTAGCTTCAACCTCTTCTACAGTGGTGAAGCTTCAACACTACACCCCAAGGCAAATTCTGGCACAGACACAAGGCATCGACCTGTAGCTGCTCTACAGTGGTGGCCAATTTTAGAAGGCATCATGTTCATCAATAGAATACCGTTTATATACAGATTTACATGGTTCCCAATTGAAACAAGAAAGAAGATGAAGATGATCCATATTTCACAGCTGAAGCTCAATGAATCAATTTTTAGTTAAAGAACCAACAAATTGCTTAGCAACACATTTATTCTGATGGCCGCAATGTTCTTCATGTAAACAATCAGTTAATGAGACAGGACCTAAAAAAATAAAAATGCAGCAATGGCAAAGTAAATTGAATTACTTCGGTGGAATAGAACAACCTCTGCGGGTGTAAATTCTCATCTCAAGCCCCAAGGACATGTTTGAACCCTCACTGCTACCAAAAGGAGTTAAATCCTAATGCGAACAATATTAATTTTTTTTGTGATAACTTCCAACATCTCTATCACGACTTTATATCTTTCTTCACAAAAAATTTCCAGATCACAAATTCAATCCAATTTTGTAGATCTAAGTTGAGCAGCAACTAACCTTCTTAATAGCAGAAACGTCATCCTTGCCCATGTTGATCGTCTGCCCCTTTGGCAAACTTGTTGAATCATTGCCGGCCTCGAGTGCCTTCCTGCTGACCACCTGATATATTTGGGTGAGCACTTCATTGAAGGCCGCCTCCACGTTTGTTGATTCCAGAGCAGACGTCTCCATGAAAAATGTGTTCTCCTTTTCAGCAAAAGCCGTCGCGTCCTCGGTGGTAGCAGCCCTGAGATGGCGTACATCTGCCTTATTTCCTACAAGCATGATGACAATGCTTGTATCAGTATGATCTCTGAGCTCCTTCAACCATCTCTCCACATTCTCAAATGTCACATTGCGAGTTATGTCATAGACCACAAGTGCGCCTACTGCTCCCCGATAATAAGCACTCGTAATTGCCCGATATCTGTTTTGACAGGAAGAAAGCAGGCAACAGGTCAATCTTATGAGACTCGTAAAATGGAAGCACTCAACACTGATCATGAGGGGATGATCAGATCAGGAAAAGCTAATAAAACAATACCATAGAGGCTAATCGATACAAAACATTTCTAACACAAGAACATAAAATTCTTTCCAGATAAATAGTCAAGGGTAGAAGATGACAACCAGTTAGACAAAGAGAATTCAGTATGCAACGATGCTTAAAAATTAACAACAAAGGAACAAGTGCAATGTAGATCTTGTCATGCAAGACAATCAGTATCTCCACCAAGACGTTAGCCACAGCTTGCATGCCTATAAGATCCACTTATAAATTGAAAGAACACAATGGGTAATAGGTAGTTGTTCTGATAGTTCAAGAATTTTCATGTAATTCTAAATCCATTATGAATCTGCTTCAATTGCTTGCTCGTCATAGTTGCTAAATCCAGTAGTCACATATGGTACACCTTTACATAGCCATACAGGATATTAGAACTCTTCCATGCTTTTATTTATTCAATTCACATCAATTATTGACTACACAGAAAAAAAAAAAAAAAAAATTATTTTTTTATTAAAAAAATAAAATAAAAAATAATAATTTTCTCCAAAAATCAGTCTTTCAAGCCATATTGCAAGCCATCAATGCTTTATACATCTAATTTCTTCAAGAGAAAAAGCAACTAAAAATCTTTTATTCATAGATGTGCTAAGAAAAACTTTATTAACAAAAAGTTATAATCATTTTCTTTGTGCCTATCTACTGTGACGATGACAAAGAAAATAAAACATCTTTTTGTTGCAAATTAATAGACAAAAATTCTAGTATAAGCGTTTGATTCCACTGCATGACATTTAGAAATTTTGGGAGAAATAGTATCAATCTATGACATGCCTTTCTCAGTGTTCTACTTCTATCTATATGTGCATCTACTTACCAAAACTTCTAGGTTTATATTTTACTGTTTCCTCACCCCGCCAAAAAAGAAGAATATGTGTACTTTTGAATAAGGTTATAGCATTTTACCAGGAATCTATGACAAATTGTGATATATCCTAAAAACTAGAGACACTACCTACTCATTTTTAACCTAATGTCAACAATTGCTTTCAAATTGATGCCATTATCTGATATCGAAACAAAAGGAAAATCTCACTCAAGTGTCAACCTATCTACCATTTTTGTTGGCAGTAATTCTCCACAGTTAAACTCCATAAAGCCAGGCAAAAAATGTATATTTGCACACCGACAACAGGATTCTTACAAAACATTCAAATTCTGCCATATCCCAAAATTTAAGTAATAGAAAATTCTCATCTTAGGCTAGCTTGCCTCTGATGTTCTGAAGAGACCTTTTAATCTTCAATCTTAGCAATTTCATCAGTGTTTAGTATTCTGGGCCTACAAGTCTCACAGCAAAAATTAAATAATTGAAACCTGGCCCCGTGCGAGTCTTCAGATAAGTGAAATATTGGCCCCTTTGGTTCCTTCCACTCGCATAATGTACTATGTTAAATTTCTCATTGTTTTGCAATACAAAGTTCATCACCTGAAATGATTCAAACTACTTAAAATTGGAGGCTGATATCAAGAAGAGAGAAGAAAACCAACAGCTCATGATCAGCCCTTAGCACTTTTCTTCTAACTTCACCTAATAATATAAAACAAAAAACCGTTTACTTGTGCCAGGCAATGATAAGTTTGATATGCTATGTTCATTTAAATATGAGATCTCAGAATGGGAGCAAGAAGGTCCTTTCATTTTCCATGAAGAATATGCTTTTGTTTTTAATCTATCTATTTATGATAATATTTTAGTGATTCAAAAAATTGTTCACTCCTTGTATAACTTCAAAGGTCAAAACCCTTATATCATGCTTAAATTGGATTTGAAAAGGTCAATAGGGTTTCTTGGCAGGCCATTTTGGTGATTTTGAGGTTGACCAATTTTTCTGGATAAATTTGTTTCTTGGATTAAAGCTTGTCTAACATTTGCATGTCTTTTGAACAGTCAACTGTCTCATTTTTTTGTGGGGGAATAAGAGAACGAAGGAAGGTGATCCTAGTTTCCTTTATCTCTATATTTATGTGTCTCAGCTTTTATTTTTTTTGCTTAATGATGCTTTTTTTCAAAAAGACAATTATACCTATTTGCTTTAAGCGGTCTTTTAAGTTTTGCCACTTGTTGCTTGCTGATGATACCATTGTATGTTTTCGTACTAACCAGAGTTCTTCTCAGAATGTGCATCATATTTTTTAAAACTCTTACGAATCAAAAAATAAATGTGTTTATATCTGAGATTATTTTTCCTAGGCATTCATGAGTAGGGATGTGAAGAGGGAAATCTATAATGTTTTTGAGGTTAAGGAGGGGCATTTTCTTTTGGTTACCTCAGTACTTTGATTACACTTAGGAGAATGGACAAATCAATTGGGTCAATGGCATGGATCCTTGTCCCAAGCTAAACACATTGTTTTGATGAACAACATGAATGAAGCATGACTCTAATACCATTAATGTTAGTGAAAAAAAATCTATAAATTGAATATGCAATGAAAAATAAAAGTACCTCCCATCATAATTGTTCAAGAACAAGTTTTTGGATGGAAGAACACTGAACTTCTTGAATGATGCACTCAAAAACAAATTAGCCTCTTATGGAACTTCAAGGCTGCTTATACCTTGATGGATAGTCATAGGACTATATATAAGCTAGACAAGAGACCCTAATTCATGAAATATTTAGTGTCATGCTTAATATTTTATCCTTAATGTTTTTATCCATCATGAAATCAATTGAAAGCATTTTGAGGTAACATCTTCATTAGCGACTAATAAAAAATATTTTATTTGATCATCAATCAATGTAACTTAGATCACCATTATTATGACACAAATGCAATTGAAATCACTCAATTGGACATGTGAACCAAATATATTGTAGGATTCCAATTATCTTTGAAAATTCCAACACCATTTTCTTTTCATGACATAACCAACGAAAACAGTAATTGTTTTTCTCGTTTTCATTTCTATCAATAGGAATGATCAAGTAATTTGATATCAAAACTCATTATCAGGTCCGGCTCTGTGATCAAGAAGATTGAGTTCAAGGACTTGGGTTTGCATGCCTAAAGCAACAAGAGGAAATAATGGGTGCTGGGATTAAATTCCTTAGGCCATGCTGAGATCCTTTACCAACGATGACAAACGGCATCAGAGAAACAAAACAATGCAGTCATGCCAGGGATCTAAAAGATGCGATCCTCAGCCTCGAGAGATTGGATCGAAACTAATCATGATAAAAAAGAAGGAAAAAAGGGAGGAGACCGGACCTCTCTTGGCCGGCGGTGTCCCAAATCTGGGCCTTGACGACCTTGCCATCAATGCGGATGCTCCGCGTGGCGAACTCGACGCCGATGGTGGCCTTGGACTCGTTGCTGAACTCGTTCCGCGTGAACCGCGAGAGGAGGTTCGACTTCCCGACGCCGGAGTCGCCGACGAGCACCACCTTGAAGAGGTAATCGTAGTCGTCGTCTGCCCTATACGTCATTCTTCCTGCCCCGTCTCCTCCTTCGACCGCCCCGCAATCAGATCCGTGACCTCCACTTGCTTCGGAACGCCGTCACGGGGAGAGTCGTGGGCATTGCGAGAGAGAACAAGGAAGCGTGCGAGAGCGAGAGGAAGGCTCAGAGAAGGGAATCAAGTACGAGGGTTTGTGTTGTGGATCCGCAGAGGAAGAAAAAGAAGAAGATAATGGAATGCCGTTTGTTTTGATGATGCGCGCAACGGTGCCTGTTAAAACCGCAATTCTTCTGTTTCTTATATGCTTATAAACCAAACGAAATGAAATGTCCAAATACTGGCCGATTTTTTCATTAAAAAAATTACGAATATTCTAATATTAGCCAGAAAAGAAGGAAGCGGGTTTTTCCATAATAAAATGAATTTATTATTTAAAAGTCGTATTACATGTCGCATTAGTTAGAGAACCATATATGATATCTAAATAATTATCTTAGTACTTGAACATAATTTATTTTTATTTAAATAATTATAAAAATAATTAAAAGGTTCACGAATCCAATTTAAATGGATTTACTAGGACTCTGAAAAATTATTATTATATCCGAATATAAACCCAACTAACATTTACACACTCCAACAACAAAAAAAAAAAGGGGGCATGTTTTTCTAACTCGTACCAATTTTCTTTAATTGGATTAGAGAGATTAAATACCTGATGACTCTAAACAGCCTACCTATCAGCTTTATATTTCTAAATAATTAATTATAAGAGCAAAACTCCCATCTTAAACTAATATTTGTTTTGATTGTAAAAGTGCCGAGAGAGGATGGAATTCTTTCGTCTTTCTTCATTTGATTTCATTCATCATTTATCTAAAAATATATGTTTATTTTTCGTTTTTATATATCCTTTATACTCTATTCGTGTAGCATACAGAAATGGTTCCTTTTTTGTTTACGGTGGGGCCCACGTCGTAGAGTCAACACCAGTCAAGACGGGCCGATACGCCGTCCTGACGAGAACGAAGACGATCCGCGGCGACTTGCGGCGACCAAATTGTGGTGGGAAGGCAGGGGAAGGCCCTGACGTGCCTTCGATGCTCTGATGCGCACCGTCTTCCACAGCAGACAGCTCCGATCTGTCCATGGAGAGGGTTAGCGTCGGGCGGATCAGCTTAATGGGGGCGAGGCCGGACGGCTGCCTACTCTGCTTCGCCGTTCTCGCCCTATCCTCCTCCGTGCTGCTCTCTGCTTCCCCTCTTCGTGGCGTCTCCCCACAAGGTGCTATTGCCCTCCTTTTTTATTTCTCCTCTCCGTTTTCTGACTGCTTCTCTGTCCTCTACTTATCTTAATCGTTCTTGTTGCTTTGGGGGTCTTGCAGATGAGATGTACTTTGCAGGGCCGGTGATCGGCTGCAGGGACGGCTCCAGAACTTTCACCAAGGACCGGCTGAACGACGGATTCTGCGATTGCCCTGACGGAACTGATGAACCCGGTGCCCTCTTTCTCCTCCTGGATTTGGGTGCTGTTCGGTTGATTGTTCTCTAGAACGTTTTAGCTGTTCTTTGTGTGATTCATTATGCTACTTTGATGATACAAGATTACAGATACATAGGATGAACTGGCATAGGATGATACAAGATTACAGATTCAAAATGACCACACATCAATGATTCTTAGCAATCAAGAGCTTAAAAGTTGGCAATTTTAGCAGTGATCTTTTCGTAATACATCATATTTTTGTAATGTTGGAAAAAAAACAGTGCACCGACATGATGAAATAGAGGAGTATCATTTTTTAATTCTTGGTGATTGTTATATTTGATGTTCTTCTCAAAATTTAAACACTTTTTTTCTTACCATGCCACTGGGCTCTATCTTGTTTATGTATTACAGGAACTTCTGCTTGCCCGGAAAGCAAATTCTACTGCAGAAATTTAGGAGCTAAACCTGAGTTCGTGTTTTCTTCTCGGGTGAATGATTATATCTGTGGTGAGTAAACTTAAGAACATTCTTTCTTCTCGCAACTTGAAAGCATCTTTCTCACATATTTCTCGATGCTGGTTTTGTGATGATGTAAAGCTGCCGATTTATTGAGGCATCTGATCCACAGCAACTCTTTCTTAATGATAAATATTTCTAGACTGTTGTGATGGAAGTGACGAGTATCATAGTGGCGTTCACTGTCCAAACACATGCCGCAAGGATCAGAATGTTTCTGAAGAGAGTACTGATGATTCAACTTCAGAAACTAACAATTTGGATGACACTAATGAAGAAGATGGGAAAATTAGAGTTGATCGGGAGGATCTCATCCAGAAGTTACGAGGTACCAATATGTGCAATCGAAGGCATTAATGCTACGGAAAGCAATTTATAATTTGTATACGGCATTTGATATGTGAATCTTTTTTTGCAGGGTTGAAGGTGGTGTTGGTCATACAGGTACTGTCTGCGATGCTTATCATTGTTCTTTGCCTGTACCATCGACGCAGTAGATTTCGGAGAAGACGATATCATTTGAAGTAGTAATGAAGTTGCTTTTCTTCAGTCTGACCAAAAAGCATAAAATTTTCTGAAGCTTATGGCATGTCGACATAGATATTGCAACTTTCAGAAGTCTGTAGTAACTTGATCTTACTGTGTGATATCTTTTCCAGCCTCCAATTTGGTTATCTCAAAGAATTGTTGCTTAAGACAAAGCATGCACTTGAGATATCAAAGCGTATTATCCATCAGACTCATCATCTTCAGTTCATGTTGATGTTCAACCTCCGTTAAATCGCAGACCATGTAGCACAATATTTGTGTATATTATTTTACATTGTGAGAGACAGGATTTTTTGGTTTGACCCAATAAATTTACGGGAATTGTCTTAAGATTGTGGTCACTCACATCGGAATACGGAACATAGACCCTTCCTTAATTTAGCTTTGATCACAGGATTCTAAAACTGACCTCTGTCGATTTAGTTTCGGTTTCAGGTTATGCTAAACTGGAACAGATGGTTTAGGAACCATGGTCAATCCAACCTTAACGTATTATAATCTTCAATTTCTGCTAGGTATTTTTTTGTAATTGGGATGTGGGAGTCCCTGCTGGATTAAGATGCACTCAAGGCTAAGTGGAGCAAGATCAGCTCCAAGAATATAGAGCGAAATCAATCGATTTGGTTGCAGTCTGACTAGGTTACTTGGAACTTCGAGCGGAAGGCGAAATTGCAGAATGGCCCATGCAAAGCTAGCTGGTTTGCTTCGTCATCTACAACGCTGCCGCTTCTGCGGCAGCTCCTTCCCCGACCTCATCGAAACACCTCCCAAGTGTTCCATCAGGGCTGCCATCGAGTCAAGAGACCACCGCGACATCCCTCACCTCCTCCTCGCCAGCTCGTCCAACCCTAACCCTAACCCTAACCCCTTCTCCTACCTCTCCCTCCTTCCCCCGACCCTCGCCGCCGCCACCGTTGCCGACCTCCTGCAATCCTTCGCTGCCCTCCGCCCCCGCTCCCTCCCTTACCCCGCCTACGCCGCTCTTCTCTCCTTCACGCTCCCCAACCCCATTCCTAGCCCTGCCCCCTCCTCCGTCCTCTTCCCCGCCGCCCTCGCCGTCCTCCAGTCGGCCCTTCGATCTGGCCGCCCCCCTACCCGGGAGACCCGCCACTCCCTCCCCCTCAACTGGCTCGCCCTTCGCCGCCGCTGCTCCGTCGTCGCGATTATATCCTCCATGCGCCCCCTCGGCTTCCGCCCAACCGACCTCAACACCCTCAACTACCTCATCTCCTCCCTCTGCGCCGCCGGTGAGACCGATGAGGCCGCCGCCGTCCTCAGGGAAATGCCCACTGCCGGGATCGACCCGGACAGCGGGAGCTACTGCGAAGTGATCGAGGCGATCGACGGAGATGCGGCGGAGGAGCTCCTGGTGGAGATGGTGGTGAGAAGGGGGATGCTGCCGAGGAAGGGGACGGTGGCCCGGGTGGCGGCGGCGATGAGGGCGCAGGGCGACGCCAGGCGGGGGGCAGAGCTGCTGAGGCTGTTGGAGAGGGCGGGTTGCGCTGTGGGATTCGAGGCGTACGAGATCGTGGCGGAGGGTTGTTTGAAGAACGGTGAAGTGGTGGCGGCGGCGCGGGTGCTGGCGGAGATGGTCGGGAGGGGTTTCGTACCTTCTATCGGGGTGCGGCTGGGGGTGGTGGAGGGGCTGGCAGCGATCGGGCAGGGCCAGCTCTCCGTCGACGTGAGGCGGAGGCTTGCGGGGATCCGGTCGTGAAGGGAAAACGGTTCTCTTCGATCGCGGAAACGGCGGACCAGCCAGTCGAGTTGAACCCCCCTGCGAACCGTCCGTCTCAGTTATTCGATCGGGCGCAGCGGATGTCCCGTTGAAGACCGGTCCGGTCTGCACGGGTTTCTTGTGGACCCGGTCGGCTTAGGCATGCACAACGGGCCTTGCTCTCTCTCTCTCTCTCAATATATCATCTCCATGAAGGTAGGCATACGGTAAAGTTTCTTTATTTTAATCGACAAAAATATTTGGTTATTAAAGTTTATAGAGAACTCTTCTCGAATCGTTATCTGGGCCACATTTAAACAATCGTTAGTCCGACGCACGAGAAGTTGGACTCCTTCAGCACTGAAAAGCCCATGCACTATTTACAACAAATAAATGAACAGTAAGTGTTATAGCAATCAATTATCTTTTTTGGCATTTTACATCAAATCAGAGATCCTCAGATTAAATTTGTGTGCAGCGATATGATTAATTAGTGATTAGGGGTCGATTCAACGGTAGCTACTAAACCTCAGACACCAGCACGTTGGAGAAGACGTGGAAATTTAGCCGCTGATTTTGGTCAGTGTTGGCTTTGGAGAAGCCGTCCATCTCAGTCCATGTCTCACGGCCTCGGCATCTGTTATCGTGGTCTTCTCCGATGGAGACGACTCCCAACCATCAACCAAATTCCACCCGATCCCATCACTTTCTCAATGTAGTCAACAATCTCATGCTCCTCCTCTTCCTGTCGCCCACTCCTTTTTCACGCCACCTCGCACAACTTTAGCTTGAGAACACAGACGTAGTGATTAAGCAACCGCCCGCCCCTTGTTTTGAAGTACAAACCACGGTATGTATCCTTCTTCTTCTTGCATACTGCCGTCACATGAATGCTGGCTTCTCCTTTGTGCTCGTCGCCGGTCGGTGATTGTTGTGGTCGGGTGACCACAATGGAACGATGACAGGACGCAGTTGTCCTATTCCTCTTTTGGGTTCAAAACAATACAAGTCAAACAAAGAACGATTGAATTATATCTGTGGTTCCGAACAAATTATAAAAGTTCTTCCTCTATTTCTCTCGCCATATCTTTTACACATGACATTCATGCAATATAGACAAGTTTTAGAAATGAAAATCTATATATATTTATATATTTTCAGATATTCTAACAAAATATGAATCAAGATAAACATTTTTTACCCTATTTATTTTGCATTGGTTTGTTTGTTGGGTATGTGAATATATTAATGTTACATGAATTTTGATTCCTAATTATTTTGAATATTTGAATTATCTTAGCTGAGTCCAACCAGAAATACATGTACATGTACAATCAAAATGAAGTGGACCAAATCATTCAAGTTAATATGATGGTTCTCTCCATGTTTAAATTAGCAACTGAAATCAAAATATAAGGATGACAGATTGACGCCTTTAAACTTTATTTATAAGAAGCCAATTTACAAAATAAATCAAACAACAAGGAGGAGATTCTTAGACATGCACAAGTGACATCATTGGAGCAAATAGCATTTCGAATTTGTTGCCGAAAGGAAGTGATCAAATTGGAAATCTGATTTAATAAATCACTTAGATCTGAGCGAGGAAAACATGAAGAAACACTTAGATCTGAGCTAAAAGCATATTGTAATTGTGGGTCTCACAGAGAAAACGAAAATTGTGAGTCTCACAATCGAAATGGTCTAACTAAAACGTGATTCCTCCTACATTTATTTTATCTTTCACATCAGAAAGAGGGAGAGAGGTTTGTTCGCAACGTCAAAAAGAGTGGCTTAATGGTGCTCGCTGATTAAGATGCGATAAAGCAAAATGTATTTTCATTTACTCATACTCTATCTGACGTGTATATATGTATATATATATATATAATATTATCAAAAAGAAAGTCAAAATTAAAGTCGATCTTAGGCAGTCGTAGCGAAAATTGACCGTCAATTTCCGAACCACCGAAGTAGATTCATGTCTCATTCACGCGAGTGAAGACAACTCGGTCAAACAACTGCCGCAGCCACAATAGTCTTCGCACGTTTCCCACCCTGCGTCTGATGCTTATCGAACGGACGGCGATGACAACAACGCGGCCGGCCCTCACAACAGGGCCCCATGTGCTGAGTGCCGGTCAAATGCCTGTGCTCCCTCACTGTCACGCGCGTCCGTTGGCCGCGCTGCCTCTCTTTAGCCCCTCTTCCCGTGACCCGCGGTAGCCGATGTTGCCTACCTCGTCGCTGACTCATATCCCCGGGTTGGCTTACTCAGACCGAGCAAGATTCCATCCCCATCCCCATCCCCTTCTCCATTTCCCATCCATGTGTTTTTCATCAGCGATAAAAAGCCAGGAAAATAAATAAGCGGAATATATGAATGAAAACAAAAAAAAAAGAAAGTAAATATCATTTATATAATTACAAGTAGCTCGTTGTCTACGCTTCCTTCCACCCCTTCTGCCCCCTCTTTGCACCACAAGCGCTCGTCATGCCCGGAGATCATGAGGAAGCGGACCACTACCACATCCCGTTCCATGACGAGCTCTCGTCGCTCTTCCCCCAGAAGCCCGCAGGCGGCGACGCTAACGACACTGGTTCGCTTGGTTTCGACCAGCAAGCGGAATCGCCGCTGGTAAACTTCACCGACGCTTTCCGTGGCTCGAACATGGACTACGGTGTGATAGCTAGAGCTCTGGGTCTGTCGTGTCCGGCGCCGTCGAAGTTTCTCCGTTCCAGTGGGACGGCGTCTCGTGAACTCATGGTGGATGTTGGCAATGGTAGGAAGAGCTTGGTACCTTCGTTGGGTTGCAGTTTAGGCGCGACTCCGGTGACGCCTAACTCTTCGATTTCCTCATCGTCCACTGAAGCCGCCGGCGAAGAAGCTGCAGAACGGTGCAAGAAGGATGAGAAGAAGCAGGGGGAGGAGCAGAAGAAACAGGCCAAGGGAGACGAGGAAGGAGGTGATAAGCCGAAGACACTGTAAGTTGGACGGCCGCTCTCTTTCCATTTTTTTTTTCCTTTCCTGCTTTGTTTCTTTGATCTTTTCAAAGGTCGGATTTTGTTGGATCGTAACAGTTTCTGTAGGTAGCAGATTGAGGTAGAAAAGTTCCATCAGCTTGCCTAACAAAATTTGTAGGGTTTCTCACCTTTGCCTAACGAAACAAGATTTTTAGGTTTCCTTCGAGCAAAAAAAGTTCCTTCTCCTCTTTCTCACTTTAGGATCTGCACCTTCCTATTCTAACGAGATAAGCTTTTTGGCTAGGAAGAATCCGTAACTCTGAAGATCTTGTCTCTTTCCGTTTATTCTGTCAGTCATCTCCTTATGTCATTCTTTGGCATGCAATTACGATCACTAACCTCCAGGAGCTAATGGTTTGAAATCTAATGAGCAGGAGCACAGCCAAGAAGAAAGCCGAGAAACGGCAAAGGGAGCCTGCCTTCGCTTTCGTGACCAAAAGCGAGGTTGATCATTTGGAAGACGGCTATCGCTGGAGAAAGTATGGCCAGAAAGCAGTCAAGAACAGCCCATATCCAAGGTTAGTCAAATTGTGAGGCTCGACCATTTCCATCAATCCCTTTACCACACTCAATGATCTCTTTTGCTTCTCCAAATCAATGATCTCAGGAGCTACTATCGCTGCACGACTCAGAAGTGCCCGGTGAAGAAGAGGGTGGAGAGATCTTACCAAGACCCAAAGATCGTGGTGACCACTTACGAAGGGAAACATACTCATCAGAGCCCCGCAGCAGTGCGAGGGAGCACACACCTAGTGGCACCTCCGACGACGATGCCGGTGAGCTTCTACCATGACCTTATGATGCATCAAGTGCCCCAACTGAGCAATACTTGCCAGCAAGGGAACACAAACCCTAACATGTATCTGGCAAACCTACCGCCTGCTCTGCAGCAGCACCAATTCCCTGAATATGGCCTCCTGCAAGACGTACTATTCTCTTTTGATCACGGCAGCCAGCCATGATATGGTTGCACCGCAGTCTCGTGTTCTTGATCTCCGTTGTTATGTGATATGTGATCCTTTAGAACTCTTTGTACATGCTTCATGCTGCAATAGTTTGTAATAATCTAGCTAACTATCCATGAATTGATGAAGCTAGCAATGCAAATGTAGTCCTTATGACACACCCAGCGGCCGGTGGAAGAGCTTTCTTCTAGTTTGGGAAAGAAGAAGATACATCGTTCTGGCGATGCAAATGTCTTTATTTGGCTGTTGGATTTATTTCGCGTGGAAAGGGCTGCCTGTGTTTCTCATGCATGGTGACTCGTATATATATATATATATATATGGGGATTGATTATTCTAAAAAAGGTTTTTTTTTTTAGTGCCCATGTTTTCATTAGTTTTCAAATGGTGGTGTTGTTTTAAATAATACCAAAAAATTCCCTCATCAATTTTGATGAATTGCTTTTTGCTAGTTTTGGAGACTCTATAGACCAGTCTATAGAGTATGATAGTCCAAATGAATGCACCGTTACAGTTTTTATTTGAATAATTTATAGATTTTTTTATTAAAGTACTGAAATCATTGTAAAACTAGTGAAAAACATTAACAGTGATATTATATTGTGTTCATAGTTGATTTGATTATGGTTAAGGGTTCATTTAGATCATTTTTTAGGTTGTATAATATTTTTGTTGTAGTGACCAAGATATAATAGATCAATTTTTGGTCCCTATTTGGATGATATTGTTCTTAAACTATTATAAATATATATATAAACTATAATATATTATATCAAATGGTTTCTAGTATGTTTTTATTCCATTTAACTTACTTATAGCGTTCTTTAATAGCATTATATTGTTTTTTATGAGGTACTGAAAGTATTATGTATGTTTCTTTAGTTATCATTACTCATAGATTATTATGATACTAAATTTATATACTAAAAATTAATTTGATAGATATTATGAGTTCATTTATATTATTTATAATATTTATAATAAATTTTATCATATTTTTGCTGTGGTAGATAAATTATTATAACATCTACTTAGACCAAAACTAGCGAGAAAAATATATTGAAGTTGTTGAGGGTATTTACAATATAATTTAAAAGGTACCATTTGAGAAAAAAAAAATTATTTTGGTTAAAATAAAAAAGAAGATTTTTTTTTCTAAAAGTTATATATATATATATATATATATATATATATATATTTGTGTGTGTGTGTGTGCGCGCCGTACATTTGGAAGGAAAATTCACGGATTGTTCGAAGGAAATTGAACAGTAATCTAAGATGTGGATACAGCCTGGAAATTGAATCCAGTGCTAGAAATATTGAGGAAGATAGTGCTGAACAGTAATCTAGATGTGGATAGAGCCTGGAAATTGAACCAGTGGTGTTGACTTCTTCGGCGTTCTAGTAGCTCCAAGAGCTCAGACGTCATTGCTGAAGCCAACCAATCTCCTCGTGCTCGAACTATTCAACCGTAGATGAGCTCCTGCTACTGCAGTCATCGTCCTCCATGAGGCTGGCCGTTTCAAATTTGGGATGGGGCGCGGGCGGGCTGCTGCTCTTGGCGTGCGCCGTGTGGGCGCTGAACTGGGCGTGGTGGAGGCCGAGACGACAGGAGCGGGCGCTCCGGTTGCAGGGACTTCATGGAACCCCTTACCGCCTACTCCGCGGCGACCTCAAGGAGGACGCGCGGCTCCTCGCAGAGGCGCGCTCCAAGCCCATGCCCCTTTCCCATCACATCATCCCCCGCGTCGCTCCTCTGCTCCACGCCGCCATGAACGAATTCGGTAAGTTGTTCGATGTCATTGATGCCTTCACTTGTGCTGAAGACAATCTGCGGTCTCGAATGCAGGTAGAACATCCTTTACGTGGTTCGGACCTGTACCTCGAGTGACCATCACGGATCCCCAATCGATACGGGGAATTCTATCGAACAAGTTTGGTCATATGGGACGATCAAACATAAGCCCTTTCAGACGACTTTTAGCTACTGGAGTTCTAAGCTACGAAGGCGAAAAGTGGGCCAAACATAGGAGGATTCTAAACCCTGCTTTCCATTTCGAGAAGTTACAGGTAATCCATAGTTTTCGGTGACACTTCAAACATATCTCAAATGAATTCTCTGCTTACAGTTCATGTACTTCCTCTTGTCCTCTGTCGGGTTCACAGCGAATGCTGCCAGCGTTCTCAGTATGTTGTAGTGATCTGGTCAGCAGATGGGAGAAACTGGTTGGGCAGGAGGGATCTTGTGAGTTGGATGTGTGGCCCGAGTTACAGAATTTTACAGGAGATGTCATCTCGCGAGCAGCTTTTGGTAGCAGCTACGAAGAAGGTAGACGAATCTTCGAGCTCCAAGCTGAGATTGCGGAACTCATCATGCAAACCGGCAAAACTGCTGTGTATGTCCCAGGTTACAGGTGAGCGCCACTTCTTTTTGTTTTTGTTGGATTCCAATTAATTAGATGAGATATGTTATATATTCTGATTATAGTTATTGGTCAAGCCAAATTAGGATATAATTTTTTTAAAAGATAATATTGATGAGAAAGACTTTCTTAATTACTTATCTATCCTCGCCTATAAATAGATATAATATTATAAAAATTTCTACGAGATAATTTTGATGGGAGAAACTCTTTTAATTATTTATTTTATACCATTTACTCTTGCTTATAAATAGATAAAACGTACTCAATATCTGACACTAAGGTATATTTATCTTATACTCTCTACTCTTACCTATCTCATCTCTCTTTGATTTCAATTTCAATTTCATGATCACATGAAAGATAGGAAAAGATATGTTTGCTAGTTTTACCCTTCGAAAATTAATTATTTTAATTTATGCACTTAATTGCGAAATTACTATTATACTTTCATGAAATTGATTATTTTTTATTGATATCCTTTGTTTATAATTTTGCATTTTTGATTTGACAATATTATCTTAGTAGCTATAATTTGATAATAATAAATTGTCATAAAATTATTTTAATTTTTTGATAATAATATTATCAAATAATTTTTTATATTTTAATTTTAAATTTTATTTATATCTTATCAATTAATGGACCAAGTGAGATAATATTAAATTATATGATCCTATCTAATTATGTAAGATATATTATGAATCTGACTAGATTTTGATTATAATTATTAGTCAATAGAAATGAAGTCCAATTATTGAAGAATTCCTTATGAGATAATATTGATGAGAGGGATTCTCATGATTATTTATCTTAGACACTACATTCCTCGCTTATAAATAGATAAAATCTCTTAGTGAACGACTTAATAAAGATTTTCAAATAGATAGAATCTTGGCATCACTACTCCTTTCAAATTAGATGATGGTGCATATCATATAAAGATTTTCTAAATAACATCAAAAGGTATTCAATCATAATATTAATCATAATATTTGATCTATTGTTGTTTGATTTCAGTTTTTAATATTAAACTCGTGAAACCTGAATTAAAAAAAAATGCTATGCTTAGCAAAGCCACCTTTGGATTAGAATCCCCTCCTCTCTTTCCTTTTCCAACTGCTAAGGATCCTACGCACTCATCTTTCTCTTAACGGAAGATCGAAATCCTTACAAAAGGCTTTACAAAGCTTTCGTCTCAATTCAAGTATATTTCGCTTCTCCGACATCTTACTTAGTATCCTTTGAATCTTTTAGCAAAAAATATTTTTCATATAATAATATAATTATAATTTTTGTGCTTATACTGTTTGTTCACTCAAGATTTACTTCATCGCAAGCTCTGCTGTATCACAGATTTCTACCCATACTAAAGAATAGGAGAATAAAAGCGATCAGTAAAGAGGTTCGATCACTTCTAAGGGGTATAATAAGGAAGAGGGAGGAGGCTATAAAAAGGGGTGAAGCAAGCAACGATGACCTCCTGGGCTTGTTGATGGAGTCCAATACAAAGCACTTGCATGAAGGCGGGAACAAGAATGCTGGAATGACCATCGATGAAGTGGTCGAGGAATGTAAGCTATTCTACTTTGCAGGGCAAGAGACGACTGCTGTCTTGCTAACATGGACGATGGTGGTCTTGAGCATGCATCCCCTGTGGCAAGCAAGGGCCAGAGAGGAGGTCCTACAGGTCCTTGGGAAAGACAAGCCAGAGTTCGATGCCTTGAGCCATTTAAAGATTGTGAGTGCTCTGCTTTTAGGAAAATGCAGAGCAGAGTAGAGTCTAAACAATCGCCGTGGCAGGTGACGATGATACTATACGAGGTTCTTCGGCTGTACCCACCACTGGCGCTCATCCAGAGGAGAACATACAAGACGGTGGAAATCGGAAACATAGCTTACCCACCGGGAACATTGCTCGCATTGCCCATAATCTTCATTCACCATGACCCAGCCTTGTGGGGAGAAGATGCAAGCGAGTTCAAACCAGAGAGATTCGCAGAGGGGATCGCAAAGACATCGAGAGATCAGACTGCTTTCTTTCCGTTCGGCGGAGGTCCTCGTGTTTGCATGGGTCAGAATTTTGCGTTGCTGGAAGCAAAGATGGGATTGAGTACGATTCTCCAAAGATTTTGGTTTGAGCTCTCACCATCGTACGCTCATGCTCCACGCACTGTCATGACTCTTCAACCCCAACACGGCGCTCAACTGAGGTTGCACAGACTCTGAATCATCTCTTCCTTGTGGCCCTGTTTTATGTTGTCATTTAATGTGAAGTGGAGAGTTATGGAACCACCTTAATATGAGTTTGTATAAATAATCTTATCAACTATAAACACTAATGATCTTATAAGAAAGCCACTAGTAGTTTGAAAATAAATTTATATTTCACATAATTTCTAAGATCATCTCTGAATTATAATATTCCCAAATCATCACAGAATATAACCAAATAACTATAGAAAATAAAAAAGAAATCCTTTCCATACCATACCATACCATACCATAGATGAATTTAGCATATTATTTTCTATATTGATAATAAGATTAAAAAAAAGAAGATATGAATGACACAGGACTATGATATGAAAGGATGATATCAATAACATAACTAGGCGGAGAAAAGAAAAGGATCTCTATAGTCTCCTGATGAGCATTACTTACCACCTTTGATTGATCATAATATTGGTAACCATTTATTGATTAGGTACATGCGGTCCTTGTTTTTAAGCTAAAATAGTGCGAGTGCATTTACCTGTTATAGTTAATATGGGAGTGAGAAAGATCTAAAACAACTCTGATTTGATAATTATTGTTTTTATGATAGATAAAAAATATTATTCCTTGATCACTATCCAATTGTATGCATGACATTTGATTTCAATTGAGATTTTTAGACAGATTCCGCTAATCATATTTATAAAAAAATTAATTAAATGATTAACTAACTAATCGATCATATTAGAATTACTAAAACTTCTTTTGAAAAGGAGAGGGTCCTCCCATCTTTTATCTTCATTTTGCTATGATACTAGGTGATTTTTCTTGTCGTTTGATTTACCATAATAATTTTTTTGAGATATATATATATATATATATATATATATATATATATATATATATATATATATATATATATATATATTTGTGTGTGTGTGTGTGTGTGGTCGCCCACCTGTTTGTCCATTAGCTGTGGCATTTGAAAGTGTGTGTGTGCGTGTGTGTGGCCGGCCGCCTGTTTGTCCATTTGCTGTGGCATTGGAAAGTCCTAGGCTGTGCGAGTCAACCGAGGGCGTCACCATTTCACCCACCAAAGAGATAAGGTCGCGTTACAGCGGCCGAATCCATCACCAGACCGCGGCAGCCTTCTCTCTTCTCGCTCTTTGCTGCTTAACTCCATGGCGCTGTCCGTATTACTGGAGAGGCCGTGGAGCCTGGGATTGGGCGTGGCGTGGCTGCTGGTCTTGGCCTGCGCCGTGTGGGCGTTGAACTGCGCGTGGTGGAGGCCTAGGCGACAGGACCGCTTGCTCCGGGCGCAGGGACTCCAAGGCACTCCTTACCGCTTCCTCCGCGGCGACCTCAAGGAGGACGAGCGCCTCCTCGCGCAGGCGCTCTCCAAGCCCATGCCCCTCTCCCACCACATCATCCCTCGCGTCGAACCTTTCCTCCACGCCGCTATGAACGATCTCGGCAAGTGCTCTTGGCTGTTGCTGTCTCCCCCCCCCTTCTCCTCCTTTTGCTTTGCCAACTCTCAGTTGTTTCAGCAAGCTTTTCGATTCCATCACCAACAGAAGGATTGAGAAATCACTTCATGCACTGAACTAGATGAAACAAACATTACATATCAATTCATAGATTTTAGTAGGCATATATACTTTCTTGAGGCCGACAATTGACCTTCTTTAGATTTCCAATTTGAGAACAGATATCAAGCGTGAGCCATGCACTGACTTGTGAGCGAAGTCTTATGCTGTGTTAAGAACAAACCTGTAGTCTCAATTGCAGGCAGCAGATTCTTCAGCTGGTTTGGACCTGTGCCACGAGTGATGATCATGGACCCGGAATTTGTGAGGGAAATCCTATCGAACAAGTTTGGTCATTTTGAACGAGAAACTCTAAGCCCCGTCGGACGAGCTTTAGTTACTGGTCTTTTAAGCTATAATGGGGGAAAGTGGGCCAAACACAGGAGGATTCTGAACCCTGCTTTCCATGTCGAGAAGTTAAAGGTAATCAATCATCCATGGTTCTCTCCTTTGGACACATCTCAATCTTAACTTGCGGCTGATACGATTTTAGATAATTCAAATGCCTCATAATTTGTTGTAATTCGCAGCGGATGTTGCCGGCGTTCTCTACTTCTTGTGGTGATCTCGTCGGCAGATGGGAGAATTTGGTCGGCCAGGAGGGATCCTGTGAATTAGATGTTTGGCCTGAGTTCCAATACTTCACCGGAGACGTCATTTCACGAGCAGCTTTCAGCAGCAACTACGAAGAAGGTAGACGAATTTTCCAACTCCAACTCGAGCTCGCTCAACTCGTCGTTCAGGCTATCCACAGTGCTTATATCCCGGGTTACAGGTGAGCTCCTTCTGTGTCCATGTTCCAGTCGAAGAACAACGAAGACTATATGACTCTGGATACTCTTTAACTTGCAAATATTAGAATTCTTGCGATTACTGACTCTAATTGCTGCTTTGTACGTGGCACAGATTTCTGCCTACCCCAATGAATAACAGAATAAAAGCGATCAATAAAGAGATTCGATCACTTCTACGAGGTATAATAAGGAAGAGAGAGGAAGCTATGAAAACTGGTGAAGCGAGCGGCCAAGATCTCTTGGGCTTGTTGATGGAGTCCAATATCAAGCAATTCCAGGAGCATGGGAACAAGAATGCTGGGATGACCATCGATGAAGTGGTTGATGAATGCAAGCTATTCTACTTTGCAGGCCAAGAAACAACTGCTATCTTGCTTACATGGACGATGGTGGTCTTAAGCATGCATCCCGAACGGCAAGAAAGGGCTAGAGAAGAGGTCCTGCAGGTCCTCGGGAAAGACAAACCAGAGATCGATGGATTGAACCGTTTAAAGATCGTGAGTGCTCTGCCATTACGCTAATCAGCTTTCTTTTAGGTAAAT
Organism: Musa acuminata AAA Group; assembly: GCF_036884655.1. Lineage (NCBI taxonomy): Eukaryota > Viridiplantae > Streptophyta > Magnoliopsida > Zingiberales > Musaceae > Musa > Musa acuminata. The sequence continues at coordinate 2,405,149 of NC_088352.1, forward strand.
GCAGGGTCTAAACAATTGCTGTGGCAGGTGACGATGATACTATACGAGGTTCTTCGGTTGTATCCACCTCTGCTACTCATCCAGAGGAGAACATACAAGACGGTGGAAATCGGAAACGTATCGTACCCACCAGGAACACTGCTCGCATTGCCCATATTATTCCTTCACCATGACCAAATCTTGTGGGGCGAAGATGCAAGTGAGTTCAAACCAGAGAGATTCGCGGAAGGGATAGCAAAGGCGTCGAGAGATCAGGTTGCTTTCTTTCCGTTCGGCGGGGGTCCTCGCGTTTGCATCGGTCAAAATTTTGCGTTGCTGGAAGCTAAGATGGGATTGAGTACGATTCTTCAAAGATTTTGGTTTGAGCTCTCACCATCGTATGCTCATGCTCCTCACAATGCCGTCACGCTTCGACCTCAACATGGTGCTCAACTGAGGTTGCACAAACTTGGAGTCGTCTCGTAACAAGCAGAATCTCACTTGGGAGATTATGGTTCTGCGATGCTTTGGTGCTTTATTTACCGTGTAATGTTAATATTGTAGTTTGGATTAGAAAAATGAAGTGGTGGTTAATATTGTGCTATGTTATTTTCATTTAAGACTAAAGCATTTAAAATGAGAGAAAACTCTATCGCTTATCTTATGCACTCATAGATATATTTAATCTATTTAATTAAATTCTCAATGGTTCGTAATATTTAAATCATTATAATAATATTATTATAACTGTTATAGTAGATATGATGTAGCTTACAGTATCACTAATGTGTTATTACTTTAGTTGCTAATATTATATACTATCCAATAATAATCTTATTTTCATATCAACACACCATCTATTGATATTTGGTGGAGCTCGAAATCTTGTGAATACCTAATTGACAAACGATCTAATGTCTTTTACGAGCAATTATAATAAACAAATACAACCACCACGACCACCCAAGTTTTACTATAAAATTGGTCACCAAAATAAACCCAGTGACATTAGAGAAAAATAGGTTCATCAGTCTAGTCTGACATGTTCGATTGGTTTGAATTACCCAAAACTAATACTAATTTGAATAGTAAAAGAAGCATTGTTAAGATCACTTCTGATTTAGTTTTATAGGATAGAGAATCCAACTTGGTGTGTTTTACTAAAGATAAACTCGAAAATAAGTCGGTTGGATATGAGTTAGTTTCCAACTCAAACAATTCAAAATCCACTCTAATAGAACCAAATGGAAGCTTACAAAAAATCTAAGCATTTCAATTATCTTTTTGGTGTGTTTTACTAAAGATAAACTCGAAAATAAGTCCGTTGGATATGAGTTAGTTTCCAACTCAAACAATTCAAAATCCACTCTAATAGAACCAAATGGAAGCTTACAAAAAAATCTAAGCATTTCAATTATCTTTCTAAGTATATCCATATAAACTACTCGTTATCATTAACAAAAAAATAAGGTTAGTTGTCATTCTCAATCAGCGATTGTGCTAGATTTAGAACTTCCAAACCTATAAGTATGATATCAAAGAATGAAATACTCATACAGAACATCTTTGGTAAAGTCTAAGGACTAGATACTCTATTGAGACGACAGAATCATAGTGAACTCATTCTCCAATGAGCATCTGCACTATATCCTTTGTGTCTCTACACGAGCAACTATGAGACTAACCCTTTTATCATATGAACGGGTATACAACACACCAATCTATTCGATTATCTCGATGTCCCTATCAAATAACGAAATTATTTAAGGTCTGTGTTTAAAGACGAATCAGTCTCATTATCGTGATCTCATCACAATTCGATTCCTATTGCATAGATCCATGAACATCATAACGAACAATATAGAGTGAAAAAAAAAAATCAAATATAAAATAAGCAAAAAGAGTATATATTATGTCACACGTGTTATCTATGACTCATCCATAGGATCCAATAATTCATGGGTTTATTGGATATTCAATAAGTTAGGGGCTCCAACAAATATCTCATATATAAACCTCTACTCGTCGTAACACCTACAATATGTGTATGACCCTCTAAGCCCAATATCGAGCTGGTCGTAAGTTATACCTATTAGAACTTTTTTTTGCTCAATGAACTATTATCCTCATAATAGTTCACTTCACTCATCAACTGTGGACGTACTATGCCACTATACCGTAGTCTCCAAACGATATAGGGGAATCTAATATATTGGATCTGTCAATCATTAGTTATTGTATATATATAATCCCTCATCCATTTAATACCCCAGAGATTATATATCGGACATTGTGCTATCAAGTCCATATGGTTTCTACTTGAGTATCGCTCTAATCAGATTCTCCCGGAGAACTTTTTCTCCCTCAATCTAAATGACCCTAACCAAAGATTTATCTAAGTAAGAACACATACGATATTCCTCTCATGACATCAAGAGTGGATGATCCTATATAAACACTTAATAGCCTTCATAAGGTTGGTTGCTCCTCTCGATGATTGGTTGTGTTAAATATGAAACTTTCATACCTAAAAGTATAGTATCAAAGAGTGTAGTACTTATACAATACATTCTTGGTATCTCAAGTTTAAGGATCAGATACACCACTGGAATGACGGAATTGCTGTTTGACAATAAGGCATCATCAACTATCAAACATTTCGTGAGCGAATCAATCAGTAAACTCATTCTCAAATGAGCATATGCATTATATCCCTAGTATCCCCACATAAGTAGTTATGAGACCAACCGCCTCCATTATATGGATGAGTATATCGTACAACTAATCTGTCCAGTTATCTCGATGTCTCTCTGGAGTAACATATGATCGGGATTATTTAGGGTCTGTGTTTAAAGACGAATCAATTTCATTATCATGATCTTATTACGATCTAATTTTTATTGTATAGATACATAAACATCACAATATATATATATATATATATATATATATATATATATATATATATATATATATATATATATATATATATATATATATATATATACAATAAGCAATATATACAATAAGCAATATAAGGCATATCAACCATCAAACATTTCGTGAGCGAATTAATTAGTAAACTCATTCTCAGATGAGCATATACATTATATCCCTAGTATCCCCATATAAATAGTTATGACACCTATAACTAGCACTATATCAAGCGTCAATAATATTTTTTTCTCCGCACCTATCCCTCACACTCCTCGTTTGCCCATCACCTGTCACTCCTCTGCTCATTCACTTCCAATATTACTTGATGACTCAATGCAAGATGTCGTTAGAAGGAAAGCAGGGTAAAGAAAAGAAAAGGAATATAGCAAGGTATAGAAAAAAAAAATATTTACATTCATTTATGAAGTTTCTTTATAATATTAAAAACTTTAAAAATGAGACAGATGATTGCTAATATAAATCTCTAAATTTAAATAAAAAACTTTTATAGTATCATTTGATTAATATTTAATAAAAAAATTTATAATACCCATAATTGAGAATCATGTGTGGTTTAATCGTTAAACTATAATTTGAGCCCTTTTTTTTTTCTACCTGATTGTGACCAATATATAGTTTTTTTTTGAAAGTTTAGCTCTAATATAATGTTAGAAATTGATGAGTATAATTTAACATGTATCATTTTAAATACGAACTCATTCCAAATACTTAGACTTATTATGTTGTGAATCAAATAAAATATATATCATCCGAATTCTTAAGATTATTTTTTAATCTCTTCAAACATGAATATTGGCTAACAGACTCAATAAGTATCTAATAAACATTAAAGTAGATAAGCAAATACAAGGGCAATCAGAACATGTATAAGATACATACAATGTTGCACAGAGATTGTTTTCCATGCCGAGTATGAAATCATAGGATTTCTAGATAACACAACTAAAGATAGACTAAACAAAGACTTAGTTAGCAAACATTAGTGATAACTCCACACAGACTAAACTGAAACTCACTTAGCAAACAAACTAATGAACGCAAAGATTCACACTCAACGTAAAGCTTGGGTTGACTGTTCGACTGATACAAGATAAGAAGATAGGTGGCACATGATGTTCATAGAAGATATAGCAAATCTTCTATTGGAAGCTTTTGTAATATCATATAGTGTAAAGAAGATATTACAAGCAACACAGGCCGGATGAATGACCCTAAGATGGATTGGTGACATTGTTTATAGAAGCTCTTGGTATCATCTTAAATTAAAATTTTCTGTTGGAAGCTTTTGTACCATCGCCACTTGTTGGCGTGCAAGGAATGATATGGTTTTTAATCAAATTGTCTCATCTCCTAGCAAGATTTTATATAAAAGAAATAATAATAATAATCTTAGCTGATGACGAGGCTAAATTACCTGATGGCATTCTGTATGAAAAGTTTAGTGCGGATGGCGATGGCTACACTGTGTGAGTCACCAGAGGGTGTGGCCATTTCACCCACCCATGGGATAAGGTCGCGTTACAGCAGCCGAATCCATCCATCACCAGACCGCTGTAGCCCTTCTCCCTTCTTGCTCTTTGCTGCTTTACTCCATGGCGCTGTCCGTATTAGTGGAGAGGCTGTGGAGCTTGGGATGGTGTGTGCCGTGGCTGCTGCTCTTGGTCTGCGCCGTGTGGGCGCTGAACCACGCGTGGTGGAAGCCCAGTCGACAGGACCGCTTGCTCCGGGCGCAGGGACTCCAAGGCACTCCTTACCGCTTCCTCCGCGGCGACCTCAAGGAGGACAAGCGCCTCCTCGAGGAGGCGCTCTCCAAGCCCATGCCCCTCTCCCACCACATCGTCCCTCGCGTCGAGCCTTTCCTACACGCCGCTATGAACGATCTCGGCAAGTGCTCTCGGCCGCTGCTGTTTCCCTCCCCCTTCTCCTCCTTTTGCTTTGCCAACTCTCAGTTGTTTCAGCAAGCTGTTCGATTCCATCACCAACTGATCGATTGAGAAATCACTCCATGCACTGAACGAGATGAAACAAATACTACATATCAATTCATAGATTTCAGTAGGCATATATACTTTCTTGAGGCAGACAATTGACCTTCTTTATATTTCCAACTTGAGAACAGATATCAAGTGTCAGCCATGCGCTGATTTGTGAGCGAAGTCTTATGCTATGTTAAGAACAAATCTGTAGTCTCAAATGCAGGCAGCAGATTCTTCAGCTGGATTGGACCAGTGCCACGAGTGATGATCATGGACCCGGAATTTGTGAGGGAAATCCTATCGAACAAGTTTGGTCATTTTGATCGAGCAAGTCTAAGCCCCCTCGGACGAGCTTTAGGTACTGGTCTTTTAAGCTATAATAGGGGAAAGTGGGCCAAACACAGGAGGATTCTGAACCCTGCTTTCCATGTCGAGAAGTTAAAGGTAATCAATCATCCATGGTTCTCTCCTTTGGACACATCTCAATCTTAACTTGCGGCTGATACGATTTTAGATAATTCAAATGCCTCATAATTTGTTGTAATTCGCAGCGGATGTTGCCGGCGTTCTCTACTTCTTGTGGTGATCTCGTCGGCAGATGGGAGAATTTGGTCGGCCAGGAGGGATCCTGTGAATTAGATGTTTGGCCTGAGTTCCAATACTTCACCGGAGACGTCATTTCACGAGCAGCTTTCAGCAGCAACTACGAAGAAGGTAGACGAATTTTCCAACTCCAACTCGAGCTCGCTCAACTCGTCGTTCAGGCTATCCACAGTGCTTATATCCCGGGTTACAGGTGAGCTCCTTCTGTGTCCATGTTCCAGTCGAAGAACAACGAAGACTATATGACTCTGGATACTCTTTAACTTGCAAATATTAGAATTCTTGCGATTACTGACTCTAATTGCTGCTTTGTACGTGGCACAGATTTCTGCCTACCCCAATGAATAACAGAATAAAAGCGATCAATAAAGAGATTCGATCACTTCTACGAGGTATAATAAGGAAGAGAGAGGAAGCTATGAAAACTGGTGAAGCGAGCGGCCAAGATCTCTTGGGCTTGTTGATGGAGTCCAATATCAAGCAATTCCAGGAGCACGGGAACAAGAATGCTGGGATGACCATCGATGAAGTGGTTGATGAATGCAAGCTATTCTACTTTGCAGGGCAAGAAACGACTGCTATCTTGCTTACATGGACGATGGTGGTCTTAAGCATGCATCCGGAATGGCAATCAAGGGCTAGAGAAGAGGTCCTGCAGGTCCTCGGGAAAGACAAACCAGAGATCGATGGCTTGAACCGTTTAAAGATCGTGAGTGCTCTGCCATTACGCTAATCAGCTTTCTTTTAGGTAAAATGCAGAGTCTCAACAATTTGCTGTGGTAGGTGACGATGATACTATACGAGGTTCTTCGGTTGTACCCACCGCTGCTACACATCCAGAGGAGAACATACAAGACGGTGGAAATCGGAAACGTATCGTACCCACCAGGAACACTGCTCGCATTGCCCATAGTATTCCTTCACCATGACCAAATCTTGTGGGGCGAAGATGCAAGCGAGTTCAAACCGGAGAGATTCGCACAAGGGATAGCGAAGGCATCGAGAGATCAGATTGCTTTCTTTCCGTTCGGCGGCGGTCCTCGCGTTTGCATCGGTCAAAATTTTGCGTTGCTGGAAGCTAAGATGGGATTGAGTGCGATTCTTCAAAGATTTTGGTTTGAGCTCTCACCATCGTATGCTCATGCTCCACTCAATGTCCGCACACTTCATCCTCAACATGGTGCTCAATTGAGGTTGCACAAACTTGGAGTCGTCTCATAACGAGGGGAATCTCACTTGGGAGATTTTGGTTTTACGATGCTTTAGTGCTTTTTATCTACTGCATAATGTAATAGACAATTTGTAGTTTCGATTATAAAAAATGAAGTGATGGTTAATATGGAGCAATGTTTTTGTAATTTAAGACTAAAGCTTGTAAAACTAATTTACCACTTCAAATTTACACACCAGAGAAAATACTCTTATCGTTTATCTTTTTTGCACCCATAGACATATTTAATATATTTAATCAAATTGTCAAAGGTTTGGTTTACACATTAGCATCACGTATAGCTAATGTGTTATTATTTTAGTTGCCAATGTCATGCGCTACTCAATAATAATTTTATTTTTACATTAGCATATCATCGATTGATTGATTGATGAACAACATGATTAATTGATGAGTGTTCTAATGTCTCTTATGAGCAATTACAATCAACAAATGTAATCACCTTATAACGACTACCAAAGTTTTACTATAAAATGGGTTATTTGACTAATTTAGATTGTCCAAAACTAATACTAATTTGAGCGTAAGGAGGAGCATCGTTAACACTGTCCCTGACTAAGTTTTAAAGGGTGGGGCGTCAAAAACAAACTAAAAAAGAAATCAAG